>NC_067238.1:19655000-19780000 GCF_019924925.1 Ctenopharyngodon idella
CAAAGCTGCTTTTGTTTTTAATTTATTTGTTTTTTATTGATTGATCACCCGCTCTTCCTCTCCCTCTGCTGACTGTTCTACCCTGCTGCTATATTTAACTTGAAACTGTTATAAAAACATGTTAAGAGCTTATACACCTCATAACTTTATGAAATTTGTGTATAATCATTCATCAAATTCTAACATAACTGAGAGATTCTAAAAAGAAAGAAATTATGGGTACAATTTACTTAAAGCCCTAATGCATAATAAAGGTATTCATAATGTATGTTGTAATGCATTATATGTTTTCATAAATAATTGTAACCAAAGTTAAAATGCATTATAATATTTGCAGATTTTGAAATTGGTTGTTTGTTGTGTGTTTTAATGCATTATACTTTCTAAAGGTTTATTCAATGAATAGACAAGTATTATAATGTATTATAACTGTGGTTACAATTATTCATGAGGCCATACAATCCATTATAAGGACTTATACTTTTATAATGCGTTATACATAGAGGCTTTAAAGGGTAAGTTCACCCAAAAATGAAAATAATGTAATTTATTACTCACCCTCATGCCGTTCCACACCCGTAAGACCATTCATCTTCAGAACACAAATTAAGATGTTGAAATTGAAAATGGGTGGGGTAATCCTCTTGCATGCCTGATCCACCCCTGGCACGCATCAACTGAAATGTCTAGTCAGGCTTCTTCCATTCCATCGTCTCTGTGTCCTACAAAAATAGAAGTACTGATTACTGTAACTGTAACATCCTTTTTTACAAAATGGAAGCAGACAGAAACTCTATCTGTATGTAAGGCACTTTGATGCATGTGTTGTAACACTCAAAAGTTACAGTAGATACACTGAGGTGCACCTACCTGTTTTCCTCCCTGAAGGTTCTTATGATCGAGTCGATGGTGAAGCAACTTAAGTTTGGCTGAACTCATTGCCCAGCCTCCCTCATAGTCATACCATGGACAAGGACATGGTCAACTAGTGGCAAGAATTTCATCTGAGACTCCTTGTCTCCTTGCCCCCATCCTCATCCTCGTCCTCCTCCTCTTCCTCTTCCTTCACCTCTTCTTCCACTCTTTACCGCTCTTCCTCCTCCTCCTCCTCCTCCTCCTCTCTGGTGTCCTCGACCTTTTCAATCACGTCTCTCTGGATCCATTTTTCCAAAACTGAATGAACTCGGGCTCTTTTATCTCTCTATTGAAGGTTCTGATTGGTGTGTGATAAATTTTGACTCTTAGTGTTTCCACGTGGGTAACTGTGTGCTAATTGAGCTCAGGCTGTGCTGACTTGAGTGAACAATATTGAATGCTAGTGCTTTCTAAATGACCACATGGTGTAGGCAATGAGAAATGAAGGGATTTGTGTGTAGAGTTTTGCAGTGACAGTTCAACAAATCTGATTCATGTGTCAAAACAGGGGAATAGTGATTATAGTTTAGGGAAATGGGTGTGCTTTTTGACAAATGGTGTTATAGTTTTGAAATTTTAGTTCAAAAGCCTGGTTATAGTGTTTAAGCAATCGAGAAAAACTGTAATTTAGGAAGAAAACAAATAATTTTGTCATTGATAATTACAGACACTGAAAAATGAACACATGACAGACGGCTGTTTTGGTAACTGGTTATACTGATAATTATGGCTAAATTGCAATGGATTAGCTAGCTAAAATATATGTGGAGTGTATTACACAATATTCTCATACCTCCTTCTCAGTACATGTTTTATTCTTTTTAACGTCCCTCTTTGACCAGCAGTTTAATATAGTCTTCTCTTCATCTTTGGTGCTACCCGTGCTCTCTCATTCATACAGCAGCAGAGCGCCACTCTTGTGATGGTAAAAGTGCAGTTTTCAGGTCTTCCCTCTGAGCTCTTTCCAGCGCTGGAGAGCTTTTCTAATATAAACGCGGGTCCTAAAGTGCTTGCCCAGTCATAAACCTTCATTCCAGTGATATTCTTTTGAGCTGTTTTGTATTGGGTCCCGTCTCTCGTTCTGCAGGGTTTTTTTTTCTTATTTTCAAATCTCCCTCTTACTTGTTCTCTCTCCTCGACCGTCATACGCCCCCTGATACACGTTTGTTGTTGGTGTCGGCCCGACTAACTCCCAAACAGTGTTTTTGAAATAATATTGAGTCCACCTTTAACTACTATGTTCTTACAAAAATACATAAATAAATAAAAAGTCCAGTGTACTAACCCTAACCCTAATATCAAGATATTTACAGATAGATTAATTAAACCTGTCACTCAACTGTTGTGCTTGTGATAACATTGTAGGTCAGGATAACGTCAACATGGTTGATCAGGCTATATAGTACGTACTGTTTTAGCGTTCGTTAAGTAAGTACTTGTTGAAATTAAATACCTATTCATTTAGCATGCGGTTTTGGACGCAGCCTTTCATTCATTGGTTACTAACCACTAACCTGTCATGTGGTGTTGTTTCCAGGACAACCAAAATGTGTTAATGTTTGTTTGTTTTTTGTCTGGATTGGTGACTGGAGATCGCAACAAATATGACAGTTTGTTCTGTGTATTTCTGCATTCCAGTACTATATTATAATTTCTACAAAAATATCACATGATTTGTTTATTAGAGAAATACACAGTACAATAACCGACAAGGGACTGAATAAAACAGGAGTTTAAAGTTTAAATGAGATGAACCAAATGACTGACAGGTGATGATCATGAAAACTGAACAGAGCAGAGAAACAGGAACTAAACAAAACCCAACAGAATATCAAAATAAGAGTCCATGACAGCTGTGGATTATATTTACATTTAAGTTTAAATTGTTTGTTTTTTAAATTATTTATTTAAATTTAATTAATAATCCAGGGCCTCCACAATTGTACTTTTAGTCCTTCATTTCCCACTGTTCATTGTGTCTTTTTCTTGTTGTCTTTTGAATTTTGAAACAATAAAATGAATAAAGCAAGGATGCCAGTGCCTGTAAGGATGTTTATTAAAATGATTTAAATTTGATCAGATTCACCATACATTTACTGTCTTTAATTCAAGGCCTCCGCAATTGTGCTTTTATTTCTTCATTTCCCATTTCCATGTTCATTTTTCTCCTTCTCTTTGTCTTTTGAAGTGGCTAGTTTAAAGATTACATAGCCAAGCACAACAATACCAGCAATAAGAGAACCGTACACTGCTGCATCTTCCACCTATAAGAACAAACAAAACTTGTTGCTTTTGTGACCTTAATCCTACTGTAATATTAAATTCATTAAAAATATTATTTGGCATCTGTAATACTGTGATTTTTCACATTTGAGTCACTTATGAGCAGCATACAATATGATTCTGTTTGTGAGGTCAAGTCGAACAACTGTACCTGCTGGGAATGTGGCTGTCCGTATCTCAACAGCGTAACAAAGTGCTCACAGTTCTTTGTAGTCACACCATATTGAAGTTCCTTATCCACAAGAATTTTTGCGTCCTGTAGAATATCTTGAATGGGATGTGGCTCATATTTCTCATCCAGATGATTGTTGATATAGTATGTATCATTGCCAACCACATCCTCAAGTTTTTCTCTCTTCACTGTGGCCTTGTTGTGCACTACTGACTTCACACTGCTGGCTCCAGCGTTGGCATGCTCAGCTGGAGAGAAAGACATGGAAGAGTAAAACAATCATGACTCATGAGACTTCAGTAGAAACTTTCAGATTCCGTACAAGGCAGTGTGTGAAGCATGTAAAAACACTCACAGGCTGAGGCTAGGTGAACCACATATCCATCACCCACATAAATAGCCCAGTGCTGATATAGGCCTCGGGGGATTTCAATAAGGTCTCCACAATTCGGTTTCTTATCCTATAGAAGACAATATCAGGTCTAATATTTTTTTTGAAAAGTTACAGAGCCATTTAAATCTCTCAAAACATATCATACTGTTCATATAAAATAAAATAACACAATACCATAGCTTTTGTGGATAGATAAAAACAAGAAGAAAGTGAAACTGTTAATTTTGCCTAAAAACAGCTGCTGTACACAAAGACATACACTCGTTTCAGACAGGTTTAAAATTATTTAGCTATTTCTGTTGCTTTAGAGAACAACTTGTGTAGTTTTTAAACACTTTCAAGCTCTGTTACTGTAATAAAATTGCTTTCCGAGAACCCTGGAGCAATGAGCGTGTTGTTCAATAGAGTCAGTCAGTATATTATCAAAAACAACAAAATGATCTGTTTCCTAAGTGATGTTATCTTTCATTCTCCCCATTTGTGTGAGTTAATTTAAAGATGCTTACCTCTGCCATTGCAAACTCCTTCTGCTCTTCTGCTTTTACTCTAATCCCATTGGAAACACATACAGCTTTTATATTGTTTCCACAGAGGGGCATGTCCAGAATTTTTGGCAACTACAGGTTTACAGCATATATGTAAAACCAGTTATACTGGCTATGAGGGATGAAACTGGTGTGAAATTGTGTTCCCATTTAGAGGAAACCATGAAACATATTTGACAACAACAGTTCCGGTAACACTTTAGTATAGGGAACACATATAAACATATTAACTAAGACTTTTCCTCAATAAACTCCTAATTTACTGCTTATTAATAGTTAGTAAGGTAGTTGTTAAGTTTAGGTATTGTGTAGGATGAAGAATGTAGAATAAGGTCATGCAGAAAAAGGCATTAATATGTAGTTAATAATTACTCATACTAATAAACAGCCAATATTCTATTAATATGGATGTTAATAAGCAACTAGTTAAAAGACCCTAAAATAAAGTGTTACCACAGTTCCTATAAATATCCTAACAATTAGAATCACCCTAAATAATGTATAGTCACCTAAATGGCATCTTACACTGTATGCAGCAAGCTTTTGTTGCTATCTCTTGCAAAATACAAAACATACAGACAATATTTGGGGGTACAATCCACCTAAAATAAACCAAAACTAAACACGACACAAACAAGCCAAGTGTGAAAATGCCCTGGATGTGAACTCTTTTATTTTCATATACATTTATGTGTGTTAGTTCACTTTATATCCTCACATTAACATGGATTGTTGTTTAGTGTGTTCATGCAGGAAATAGGCTAATAAATGTATTTATTTATATTTCCTCTTTTAGTAAGAAGTAAACAGACTGCTCATGTAAATAGTGATTTGTTAAAGTCACTCCAGTTCTTGCTGTGGTTAGAACACATTTCTTTCTTTCACCAATCATTTCTAGCAGTTAATGCCCATCACAGGCGTGTTCATGTGTGTTTCTCTCATCTGATGTGCTTCTGTTTCCTATAAAGAGACGCCCTGATTCTCCTAAACATATCTGATGATGATGATGATGATGATGACGATAAAGAATCTGTGAATCAGGTTTGATTGGTTAATTACAGATGCACATTTACAGTGAATCACTTGAATGTGTTGTTGTAAATCAGATATAAAGCCAATCTTTTTACTTTCAGCAAATATAGATTTGCCGCAGCAGGTGGTTAGACTGGGAAATACCCTCTCATCTCCATCACACTTGACACTGGTGCTCCGCAGGGATGCGTGTTATTCCCTCTCCTACACTCCCTCTACACAGGGTTGGGGAAAGTTACTCTTAAAAGTAATGCATAACAATATTGCGTTACTCCCTAAAAAGTAACTAATTGCGTTACTTAGTTACGTTTTATGGAAAGTAATGCGTTACCAGTGTTGGGGAGTAACTAGTTACATGTAACAGAATTACGTAATTTAATTACAAAATAAATGTAACTGTAATCTGTTACAGTGTAAAATATGAGACACCGATGTTTCAGGAGATTAAGACACATAATACGACACATGCTTATTTGATAACTGTTTTTTTTCTTATTTGGGTTTATGTATATGCTTTATTTTTTTTAAGATTAGCTATTTTTCCCAACGCATTTAGATGCCAGTGTTTCTGTTACAGTGGCTGTGTGTAAATACGAGAACAAGACGAAGAAGATCAGAATCACAGGTTATATTTAATCCAATACCGACAGGAAGGTTCACAACTCACATCAAAACGAGATCCGACAAACACAGAACAGAACAAGGAGATTATATAGGGGAGCTAATGAGGGAGAACGTAATCAGGGAGAACAGAAACAGGTGAGGATAGTTAACTAACCAGGATACACACAATGAGGGCAAATGAACAGAACAAGACATGACAGAACTAAATGCAAACATAACCAAAAGTCCATAGGTGTAACAGTTTCCTGTCATAGCTATGCAAAGATTTGATTTCAAAAACAGTATCATAGCTATTAAACTATATCTTGTTATGATTTTAAATCTGTATTTAACCTCAGAATGATCTCAAAGTAAAAAGAGGTGTTAACATCTGATTTTGTAATACATTTAGTAATACATTGCAATACATATTTAAAAAAAAAAAAAAAAAAAAAAAAAAAAAATGAAACAAATGTGATGTTTATCTTAAGTCGTTTTTGCTTATTAATATGGTTACAGTGGATCGAAGGTCAGCAGCACAGACATTGAATAATAAAGTGAGATTAAATACATAAAGTATGTTTGTGTAATTTAATATGGGTCAAAATCAAGGCAAGGCAATTTTATTTGTATAGCACATTTCATACACAATGGTAATTCAAAGTGCTTTACATAAAGAAGAGTCAAATACATAAAAATAAAAATGGAACACATAAGAAATAGAAATAACAGTAAAAACAGAGAATTTGTTGTCCGTCAGAGCAGATCTAAATGGATCTTCCTCACACGTCAGGACTGCTGTCTAGCTCTACCTGTTAAATCACTGTAAAGTGCCTTTGAGACTTCACAATTTCCAAAATAAAAAGTTGAGATTTTCCATTTAACTTCATATTTGTTGTATTAAGGAGACCGTAGGCTGTTAGAAATGCATGTTGGTCAAGCTCCCGCACTTTTTGTAAATCAACTGCAAGCAGACAATGTACGAGCAAACCATAAAATATGTCCACCCTGTCATGGACAAAACCAAAGTAGTTTAAATATATTTTCACTGCATAGTGATTATAAAACATAGATTTTCAGCAAGATACTTGGTCCCTTTCTCAACAATAAATTTTAGTTAATCAGAAAATTCTTTTGATTATAATGAAACTGCTGAAAAATATTTGTTTCCCTATAAAATATGCAATACTTGCAATTTCTTTTCTAAATAACGTCTAACAACAAAGATATTTTGTCAATCTTTCAAACAATATTAACTGGCCCTCTTTCCTTTACAGTGGCATAACTGATGAAAACAGATTTCTCTCTTTCACCAGTCATTTCTAGCAGTAAATGTGTTCATGTGTTTCTCTCCTCTGATGTGTTTCTGTTTGCTATAAAGAGACGCCCTGATTCTCCTAAACATATCTGACTGATGATGATGATGATGATGATGATGTAAAGAATCTGTGCTGAGGATCAGGTTTGATCGGATCAAAGGGAAACACCAACTCGTCGGTTCAGTCAGTTGCAGACGGGTCTGATCCTAACACACGGGGTTCGGTCGGGTTCAGTCATGTTTTCCTCAGAAATGAACATATTACTACATCTTTACTGGCCCAGTGAAAAATTCTGAGTGTATGATTTAATCTCACTAAAATTACAAGAATAATCAACTCCATTTGTTACAGTACTGAACCTCAAGTCATCTACTCATAATTCAGTGCAGAAAGACGCTTAACCCTATATCATATTCAATATTGATCAGAACTAATGATAAAGCTGTCGCACACAATCTCCTGCAGTCCTTCTGTCTCTGACTGAGAGTTTAGACTCTTTTCTCCAGTGAAAGTCTTTTAGTATAACTGTACAAACGTCCTTCAGCTCGTGCTTCACGTGTCTGTGAAATCTGCACTGATTTTATCAAGCAAACGTAAGAATAACTTTGATATTGTTAGTAATATTTCAGGTTTAGTTGATTATCCAGACATCATTTATTATAAAAATCATGAATGTGCTTCTCCTACACAAGTTGGTGTTGATACTGCTTATAAAACCAAAGGAGAAAGATTGCTAAGGCATGCACGGATGCAACCAATGAGTTTGGAGTAAAACACATGCTGAGATTGGGAAAAGCCACAATGTGTTCATGAGTGTTGGGTAAGTTACTTCAAAAAAGTAATTAATTACTAATTACTAATTACATCATCAATATCGTATTTAAAATACTTTTCTAATTACTCTGTCTGCAAAGTAATTTAATTCCTCAATAAGTAATTTACTAATTACTTCTTAAAATTCCTATAAACCTTGACCGTATAGACAATAGAAAGGAAACTCTTTTAATAATTTAGTCAAATATGGAATAGTTTAGCCTTTTATAGCTTTTTAAAACATTTTAACTTTATTAAAACATATACTATAATACTTTTATTTACTTTATAATACTTACATTTTTTTTAGTAACAAATAGGGATGTCACTATACCAAAAATCTAGTAGTCGGTACCGATACCACCAAAAGTGCACAATACTCGATACCAAAGTCGATACCACGGTAAAAATATATAAAAATACAAATAAAACAATGCTATATATTTTTTTCCAGGTAGGTCTAATAGTAGTAAGTAAAAATACCACAGAAAAAAAAAAAAATTATAAATTATAAATTAAATATTGATTAATCCTTATTAAAGCTTTTCTTTTGTTGTTTGATTATCATTTATAATACAATCAATAGTAGACAGTAGCATGTTTTAAAGGCTGCTGTCACTAAGACCTAATGGACGGAGACAGTATGCTGTTACACATGCTGTTCACATTCACATAACCAACGCGAATATACGCCAAGACGGGCATTTTGACATAACTGTGTGTGTATTTAAACATTTATGTGTAATAAACCGCGAAAATCTGACACTCGCGAGAGGCGGCTATGTGTGCGCGCTTTGGTCGAGAGCGCACAGTGTTTTCTCTCTAGGACATAGCTTACATTCTACCGTAATGTTCTTGCCTACCTGTGTCAAAAAGTGAAGTAATTGGATTATTTCCATTCTGCAAAACAGCCACTCGCTTCTGCCGACATCTTCAGACAGCGACTGCGCAGCCAACTGGTGCGCTCAACTGCACTACAGCTAATGATTTTAAAGAGGCAGCGCTCACTTTTACCTTTAGATGACAAATTTAGATTTTAAATTCAATATTGATTTGAACAGAACTGTTGAACTAATTTACAGTATGTAACACAAGTACATTATAAGTAACTGTAATTAAATTACCTAAAAATGAACAGTAATCCCTTACTTTTCTTTTTCAGTGGATAAGTAATTACTTAGTAGCGCGTTACACCCAACACTGGTGTTCAACAACTTTGAGATGCTACTGTTAGGATAAAGACTACACAGCAAAAACACCAGAGTTAAATGAACTCTGCTTGGAGTACATATGGTCCCTCTCTAAATAGTGTAAAAGTAACACTTAACCAGACTTAATGTTAATGAGATAATTAAGTGATGATTGAGCGGTAGTGATGAACACCTGTTGTTAACAAGCAGAATCGCTGAAGAAAAGAGAAACACAAGAACTACAACTGACTTCAGCCACAGTCTTAGATGAAATCAACTGAAGATAAAAGACATTACATCTCTCAAGATCTCAGTAGAGGAGGATTATCTTCAGTGATTCTGCTTGTTAACAGCAGGTGTTCAGCACTAATGCTCATTCATCACTTAATTAATTGCTTAATTATCTCAATAATTTTAACTCTGCTTCAGTGTTGCTTTAAAACTATTTAGAGAGGGACCATATGTACTCCGAGCAGAGTTGATTTAACTCTGGTGATTGTGCTGTGTAATTTCTTTAGTGACTATAGACTGATTAAAAGAACATTTGTGAATGTCTCGCAAGTTGTTGGTTAATTCTAGCTGTTTTTGCATCTAATGTCCATATGCAGTAAATGCATTTGATTTAGTGTTGCTGTTGAACCACAATGTACTTTATGTGATTTGTGAGTATTCACGTAACATTGTTTGTAGTTTAGCGAAGTTAAATATCCTTAAAATGATCTCATTGCTGTGTTTAGTGACTCATATATATTTATAAATGGTTTGTGTTTCTCTGTATAGGGTATTAGGCTAAGCGTCTGAATTAAGTACTGAAAATAAGCAAAACAAGATCAAGTTGTTGCTGAAAGATTTTCAATAAATTGCTTCAGTGATGAAGAATCAGATGTTTTGAGTTATTCCATGTGCCCTCTTGTTGACTGAAGCCTTTTTCAAGTTTGGGCAGACACTGAGGCTGAGAACCCCTACATAACATGACAATCATCCATCAAATATGTTCAGAAGATTTGGAGTTTGACTATAGAGTAGAGCTGCAAATCGAAGTGTACAGTATTACTGCAGCAAATGCCCATCACAGGTGTGTGTTTCTCTCTTCTGATGTGATTCTGTTTCCTATAAAGAGATGCCCTGATTCTCCTAAACATATCTGACTGATGATGATGATGATGATGATGATGAAGTAAAATATCTGTGCTGAGAATCAGGTTTGATCGGTTTGATCATTACAGCACCTTAAATCAGGCACTCAAAATAAACTCTTACATCAGTCTGTCTTTTGTTTGTTCTCCAGCATGTTTTCACACGTGTGTCTTGTTGAGGAGAGATGTTGTTACTGAGTGATCAGACTTTAAAAAATAAAACAGGTCAATAAAATCCCACAGATTCTTTCATTCATCATCATTGAAACGTTTTGATGAATGGGAGTGTCAGAGTTTCATTTGATAGGAAACAAACACTTATATATACTATATATTGTCATGCCTCTGAACTCTGAAAGTAAGGCTGTATTCAGAACAGCATGCTAACTTATACCTATACTACCTATTTTTTTTTTTTTAAGAATACTGTGTATAATGAGTATACAATATGCAACAAATAATGTTTGAGAGTAGTATACTACAGTGTTGTCACATGACAATCATTAATTCAGCTCAGTTGTCCCGCTTGTCACCTTACAAATAAATGTGCTACCCTTCTTATGTGCAAACCTGAGTGAAAATTTCCTACCTTTCGAATGTCCTTTCCAACAGTTTTGATTTGACCCATAAAAATTATGTCTGAAATTAATCATGTTTCACTTAAAATCATTTGAATAGATTTTATTTTGCTTGACAAATAATGTACATTAAAAAAAGGTTTACAAAAATGTGCTTAATGGAGTAACATGTAAATTAACTGGTTTGACTCGTCAAAAATATGATTATCATGCTTGAATCAGATTGACTACGTTACAGTAGGTTAGCTGATATTAAGAGTTCCAGTAACAATGAACGCCTGCCACCCTTTACTGTGTAATACGGCAATTATACATAGATGAAAATAACATATATAGTAGGGTTTTCCAAAACACCACAAATAATTCTTTTAAGATTTATGCCATTTGAACCTGTGTCATAGTGTTTGAAGCACCAATTTTGAAAGTTGAAACAGATGCAACGGAAGATAGGTACGATTTTTTTTTTGGTTTCCTTGCCACTGTCACCAGTCGGGTGCACTTGATATTCATCAATATTACTGATCGGCCTGCACTGACACTGTTGTATGAGAACTGAACTGAGCTGGACGATGACATCACTGCTTTCTCCAGAGCTGCTGTATAGATGAATTAACTAAATTAATGATTCTTACAACAAAACGAATCAACACTGAACTTACTTAAGCTGGACAATGACACCATTTTCTTTAAGAGCTGCTGTGCAGCCAAAATTATTTACCAGTTATCACAGTAAAGCTGCTTTGACACAATCTGCATTGTACCTACATTATTGTACAGTTTTGTTGGGTTCCAGCTCATGTTGGTGTGGAGGGTGATGAGAAAGCCGATATGATTGCAAAGAGCGCATTAAAAGTATAGGAAGCAGGAATAATAAAAGTTCCGCTTGGCAAAGCTGAGGCCAAATCATTAAGAACAGCGGTGGGAGACTCATGGAAGATGGCAAAGGGAACATTATTACAACATACAGAAATCATTTAAGGTGAAGGCTTGGAAATTACAGAAGAGAAAAGGTGGTTTTCTCAAGATGAAAGGATTGACTTAATTTCCAGATAATTTACTCAGCTCCATGTTTTTGAGGAAAACACTCCAGGATTTTTCTCCATATAGTGGACTTCACTGGGGTTCAACGGGTTGAAGGTCCAAATGTCAGTTTCAGTGCAGCTTCAAAGAGCTCTACATGATCCCAGACGAGGAATAAGAGTCTTATCTAGAGAAACCATCGGACATTTTCTAAAAAAAATAAACATTTATATACTTTTTAACCATAAATGCTCGTCTTGCACTGCTCTGTGATGCTCCACGCATTACGTAATCATGTTGGAAAGGTCACGCGTGACGTAGGTGGAAGTACCGATCCAGTGTTTACAAAGTGAACTTCAAAGACTAAGTCAAACAACCTTTACAAAAAAAGGTAAAACAACGATGTTGGATGATTTTGAAGTTGGAGGAGAAAATGAGATGGAGTTTTTCGCTCTACCGCGGTACTTCCACCTACGTCACGCGTGACCTTTCCAACATGATTTCGTAATGCGTGGAGCATCACAGAGCAGTGCAAGACGAGCATTTGTGGTTAAAAAGTATATAATTTTTATTTTTTTTAGAAAATGACCAATGAAATGAGAACGTGTTTTAACTGATTACAAATTCAACATATACAAATATGAAAGGGAACATTTATTTTGAGATTTTTACATTCCACCTTAAAACACTTTAATCTTTTTGAAAGGGAAACACATCAGCTCTTGAACAACTGTAAACATGGGGTTTAGATACAGCACAGAACAGTGATTATGATTACACAGTTTTCTTACCTGCTCGTCTGTCTGTCTGTTGACTTCTCCCTGTTTCTCACTGTGATACAGAAAAGCCAGAACGTAAAACTGTTTCTTGACAGCCTTAATAGGAACTTGATTTAGTGTAAAGCTGTTTACTGGAGTCTTTAAAACATTAAAGGCATTAATGTATAGCCTAACTTTACAAAGCTGCTTTTGTTTTTAATTTATTTGTTTTTTATTGATTGATCACCCGCTCTTCCTCTCCCTCTGCTGACTGTTCTACCCTGCTGCTATATTTAACTTGAAACTGTTATAAAAACATGTTAAGAGCTTATACACCTCATAACTTTATGAAATTTGTGTATAATCATTCATCAAATTCTAACATAACTGAGAGATTCTAAAAAGAAAGAAATTATGGGTACAATTTACTTAAAGCCCTAATGCATAATAAAGGTATTCATAATGTATGTTGTAATGCATTATATGTTTTCATAAATAATTGTAAACAAAGTTAAAATGCATTATAATATTTGCAGATTTTGAAATTGGTTGTTTGTTGTGTGTTTTAATGCATTATACTTTCTAAAGGTTTACTCAATGAATAGACAAGTATTATAATGTATTATAACTGTGGTTACAATTATTCATGAGGCCATACAATCCATTATAAGGTTCATTACAAGGCATAATTAATGCATTAAAAATACTTTTATAATGCGTGATACATAAACGCTTTAAATAAAGCGTTACCAAATTATGTTAAATAGTGAAACCGCCAGTAGGCGGCAACGATTCTCTGTTTTAATGACTGAGCCACTTAAATCGTTCAAAAGTCAGATTAATTTAGGAAGAAAACAAACACCGATGTGAATAATTTTGTCATTGATAATTACAGACACTATTGAAAAATGAACACATGACAGACGGCTGTTTTGGTAACTGGTTATACTGATAATTATGGCTAAATTGTAATGGATTAGCTAGCTAAAATATATGTGGAGTGTATTAGGCAATATTCTCAAGTTTTTATTCTTTTTAACGTCCCTCTTTGACCAGCAGTTTAATATAGTCTTCTCTTCATCTTTGGTGCTACCCGTGCTCTCTCATTCATACAGCAGCAGAGCGCCACTCTTGTGATGGTAAAAGTGCAGTTTTCAGGTCTTCCCTCTGAGCTCTTTCCAGCGCTGGAGAGCTTTTCTAATATAAACGCGGGTCCTAAAGTGCTTGCCCAGTCATAAACCTTCATTCCAGTGATATTCTTTTGAGCTGTTTTGTATTGGGTCCCGTCTCTCGTTCTGCAGGGTTTTTTTTTCTTATTTTCAAATCTCCCTCTTACTTGTTCTCTCTCCTCGACCGTCATACGCCCCCTGATGCTGATTGGTTACACGTTTGTTGTTGGTGTCGGCTGACTAACTTCTAAACAGTATTTTTGAAATTCTACCTTTAACTACTATGTATTTACAAAAATAAATAAATAAATAAATAAAAAGTACAATGTACTAACCCTAACCCTAATATCAAGATATTTACAGATAGATGAATTGACCCTTTGCCGGGAGTTTGATTGACAGGCGATCTAACCAATCATAACGCCAAATCCGCCATTTTGTCCGACAAAGCAGGGGAGTTAGTAGGTTATATTAACGTTGGTGGACTTAAACTTGAAAAATGATGTGTACTGACGTCTTTCTGTGGTTGAAATGTGGTCCATTCATGTTTATTTGATGATATAAATTAACTAGTAAGAAGAGATGATCGGTTCATGAGCCGCTTGATCTGAGGCGCTACCGCGATCTGTCACGACACATTAAAGAGCCACAAAACGGTATTTATTGTTTAAATTTCTTTAAAAATTACAAAATTAGAAATCTGAGACTTTGTTTCATATCAAAAGTAACCTGCTCTGTCGATAGGTTGTCAGTGTCCTCTTGCTCCGCGATGTATTTTTCACTGTGAGAACACGATGTGTGGCGTTAGAGCATCATGGCTTGTCGGACATAGCAACAGTAACTAAAGGAGGAGGGTTTTTGTGAACGGTCAATTAAACCTGTCACTCATATCTTTTAAACTGTTGTGCTTGTGATAACATTGTAGGTCATGATAACGTCAACATGGTGGATCAGCTTTATCAGGTTATATAGTACGTACTGTTTTAGCATTCGTTAAGTAAGTACTTGTTGAAATTAAATACCTATTCATTGAGCATGCAGTTTCGGACGCAGCCTTTCATTCATTGGTTACTAACCACTAACCTGTCATGTGGTGTTGTTTCCAGGACAACCAAAACATTGCCACCCGTCTCAAACATCACCAGTTATAATTATTAACCAACTGTCACATCAAACAGAGTAGTAACTATAGTGTGGGTTTACAATGACATAAAACCACTGATGTGTATTGCTGTGAGAGTATATAGGCCTCAAATATTTAGATTTTTATTTGATATTTTCAAACTTTTTTTTTCTGCATACTGTGGCATAACTTTTGAAAACACATTTATTTATTTTTTTCACTTCTTGCAGTAAACACTCTAATGTTTGTTTGTTTTTTTGTCTGGGTTGGTGACTGGAGATCGCAACAAATATGACAGTTTGTTCTGTGTATTTCTGCATTCCAGTACTATATTATAATTTCTACAAAAATATCACATGATTTGTTTATTAGAGAAATACACAGTACAATAACCGACAAGGGACTGAACAAAACAGGAGTTTAAAGTTTGACAGGTGATGATCATGAAAACTGAACAGAGCAGAGAAACAGGAACTAAACAAAACCCAACAGAATATCAAAATAAGAGTCCATGACAGCTGTGGATTATATTTACATTTAAGTTTAAATTGTTTGTTTTTTAAATTATTTATTTAAATTTAATTAATAATCCAATGCCTCCACAATTGATTGTACACTCTAAAAGATGCTGGGTTAAACGTGCTGGGTAGTTTTATTTAACTCAAATATTGTTTAAAAATTACTGTATGACACATAATTACTAGAGGGATTTATCAATAAGCAATTTAATAAATGTTTACTGTTTAATTATTATTCATTAAACTTATGATTAAATGTTCATTTATTAAACATATTAATAAATGTTAATTTCCAACATACTCGGGTTCATTTTAAGCAAGAAATACAGTCATTTTTAAACAAAAGTTGAGTTAAATAAAACTACCCAACAGGTTGGGCAAACATTTAACCCAACCGCTGGGTTAAACAACCTAATCTATTTTCAACCCAACTTGGGTTGTTTTTAACCCAGCATTTTTTTAGAGTGTACGTTTAGTCCTTCATTTCCCACTGTTCATTGTGTTTTCTTCTCGTTGTCTTTTGAATTTTGAAACAATAAAATGAATAAAAGCAAGGATGCCAGTGCCTGTAAGGATGTTTATTTAAATGATTTAAATTTGATCAGATTCACCACACATTTACAGACTGTAAATAATTCCTCCACAATTATGCTTTTATTTCATTTCCCATTGCCATGTTTATTTTTCTCTTTCTCTTAGTCTTTTAAAATGGCAAGAACAAAGATTCCAAAGGCACCTGCTGCTGAAATAAGAATAGCAATAGCGGTGTCCGTTGCATCTTCCACATCTTCCACCTGTAGGAATAAATAGAAAGTTCTTATTTTCTAATCACTGTGTGAAAACTTGTTGCTTTTGTGACATTTATCCTAATTTTAAATAAATTTAAACAAATTTTTGGCATAATATAGTCTGTAATCTTGTGATTTTTCACATTTGAGTCATTAATGAGTAGCCTATGATTCTGTTATGCTGAATAACTGTACCTGCTGGGAATGTGGCACTCCGTATCTCAACAGCGTAACAAAGTGCTCACAGTTTTTTGTAAGCAGATCATATGGAAGGTTCTTTCCCACAAAACTATTTGCGCGCTGTAGAATATCTAGAATGGGATGTGGCTTATATTTCTTATCCAGAAAATTGTTGATATAGCATTTATCATTGCCAACCACATCCTCAAGTTTTTCTCTCTTCACTGTGGCCTTGTTGTGCACTACTGACATCAGGCTGCTGGCTCCAGCGTTGGCATGTTCAGCTGGAGAGAAAGACATGGAAGAGTAAAACAATCATGACTCATGAGACTTCAGTAGAAACTTTCAGATTCAGTACAAGGCAGTGTGTGAAGCATGTAAAAACACTCACAGGGTGGGACCAGGTGAACCACATATCCATTGCCAACATAAATAGCCCAGTGCTGATATAGACCTCGGGAGATTTCAATGAGGTCTCCATGCTTCGGGTACTTATTCTATAGGAGACAATATCAGGTGTAATATTACAAAAAAGTTACAGAGCCATTTAAATCTGTCAAAATTTAATATGCTGTTTATCTAAAATAACGCTATGCCATTGTGTTTGTGGATAGATAAAAACAAGAAGAAAGTGAAACTGTTAATTTTGCCTAAAAACAGCTGCTGTACACAAAGACATACACTCATTTCAGACAGGTTTAAAATTATTTAGCTATTTCTGTTGCTTTAGAGAACAACTTGTGTAGTTTTTAAACACTTTCAAGCTCTGTTACTCTAATAAAATTGCTTTCCGAGAACCCTGGAGCAATGAGCAAAACAACAAAATGATCTGTTTCCTAAGTGATGTTATCTTTCATTCTCCCCATTTGTGTGAGTTAATTTAAAGATGCTTACCTCTGCCATTGCAAACTCCTTCTGCTCTTCTGCTTTTACTCTAATCCCATTGGAAACACATACAGCTTTTATATCGTTTCCACAGAGGGGCATGTCCAGAATTTTTGGCAACTACAGGTTTACAGCATATATGTAAAACCAGTTATACTGGCTATGAGGGATGAAACTGGTGTGAAATTGTGTTCCCATTTAGAGGAAACCATGAAACATATTTGACAACAACAGTTCCGGTAACACTTTAGTATAGGGAACACATATAAACATATTAACTAAGACTTTTCCTCAATAAACTCCTAATTTACTGCTTATTAATAGTTAGTAAGGTAGTTGTTAAGTTTAGGTATTGTGTAGGATGAAGAAAGTAGAATAAGATCATGCAGAAAAAGGCATTAATATGTACTTAATAATTACTTATACTAATAAACAGCCGATATTCTATTAATATGGATGTTAATAAGCAACTAGTTAAAAGACCCTAAAATAAAGTGTTACCACAGTTCCTATAAATATCCTAACAATTAGAATCACCCTAAATAATGTATAGTCACCTAAATGGCATCTTACACCGTATGCAGCAAGCAATACAAAACATACAGACAATATTTGGGGGTACAATCCACCTAAACAAACCAAAACTAAACACGACACAAACAAGCCAAGTGTGAAAATGCCCTGGATGTGAACTCTTTTATTTTCATATACATTTATGTGTGTTAGTTCACTTTATATCCTCACATTAACATGGATTGTTGTTTAGTGTGTTCATGCAGGAAATAGGCTAATAAATGTATTTATTTATATTTCTTCTTTTAGTAAGAAGTAAACAGACTGCTCATGTAAATAGTGATTTGTTAAAGTCACTCCAGTTCTTGCTGTGGTTAGAACACATTTCTTTCTTTCACCAATCATTTCTAGCAGTAAATGCCCATCACAGGCGTGTTCATGTGTGTTTCTCTCATCTGATGTGCTTCTGTTTCCTATAAATTGACGCCCTGATTCTCCTAAACATATCTGACTGATGATGATGATGATGATGATGATGATGACGATAAAGAATCTGTGAATCAGGTTTGATTGGTTAATTACAGATGCACATTTACAGTGAATCACTTGAATGTGTTGTTGTAAATCAGATATAAAGCCAATCTTTTTACTTTCAGCAAATATAGATTTGCCGCAGCAGGTGGTTAGACTGGGAAATACCCTCTCATCTCCATCACACTTGACACTGGTGCTCCGCAGGGATGCGTGTTATTCCCTCTCCTACACTCCCTCTACACAGGGTTGGGGAAAGTTACTCTTAAAAGTAATGCATAACAATATTGCGTTACTCCCTAAAAAGTAACTAATTGCGTTACTTAGTTACGTTTTATGGAAAGTAATGCGTTACCAGTGTTGGGGAGTAACTAGTTACATGTAACAGAATTACGTAATTTAATTACAAAATAAATGTAACTGTAATCTGTTACAGTGTAAAATATGAGACACCGATGTTTCAGGAGATTAAGACACATAATACGACACATGCTTATTTGATAACTGTTTTTTTTCTTATTTGGGTTTATGTATATGCTTAATTTTTTTTAAGATTAGCTGTTTTTCCCAACGCATTTAGATGCCAGTGTTTCTGTTACAGTGGCTGTGTGTAAATACGAGAACAAGACGAAGAAGATCAGAATCACAGGTTATATTTAATCCAATACCGACAGGAAGGTTCACAACTCACATCAAAACGAGATCCGACAAACACAGAACAGAACAAGGAGATTATATAGGGGAGCTAATGAGGGAGAACGTAATCAGGGAGAACAGAAACAGGTGAGGATAGTTAACTAACCAGGATACACACAATGAGGGCAAATGAACAGAACAAGACATGACAGAACTAAATGCAAACATAACCAAAAGTCCATAGGTGTAACAGTTTCCTGTCATAGCTATGCAAAGATTTGATTTCAAAAACAGTATCATAGCTATTAAACTATATCTTGTTATGATTTTAAATCTGTATTTAACCTCAGAATGATCTCAAAGTAAAAAGAGGTGTTAACATCTGATTTTGTAATACATTTAGTAATACATTGCAATACATATTTTAACAAAAAAAAAAAAAAGAAACAAATGTGATGTTTATCTTAAGTCGTTTTTGCTTATTAATATGGTTACAGTGGATCGAAGGTCAGCAGCACAGACATTGAATAATAAAGTGAGATTAAATACATAAAGTATGTTTGTGTAATTTAATATGGGTCAAAATCAAGGCAAGGCAATTTTATTTGTATAGCACATTTCATACACAATGGTAATTCAAAGTGCTTTACATAAAGAAGAGTCAAATACATAAAAATAAAAATGGAACACATAAGAAATAGAAATAACAGTAAAAACAGAGAATTTGTTGTCCGTCAGAGCAGATCTAAATGGATCTTCCTCACACGTCAGGACTGCTGTCTAGCTCTACCTGTTAAATCACTGTAAAGTGCCTTTGAGACTTCACAATTTCCAAAATAAAAAGTTGAGATTTTCCATTTAACTTCATATTTGTTGTATTAAGGAGACCGTAGGCTGTTAGAAATGCATGTTGGTCAAGCTCCCGCACTTTTTGTAAATCAACTGCAAGCAGACAATGTACGAGCAAACCATAAAATATGTCCACCCTGTCATGGACAAAACCAAAGTAGTTTAAATATATTTTCACTGCATAGTGATTATAAAACATAGAT
The DNA here is from genome assembly GCF_019924925.1 of Ctenopharyngodon idella. NCBI lineage: Eukaryota > Metazoa > Chordata > Actinopteri > Cypriniformes > Xenocyprididae > Ctenopharyngodon > Ctenopharyngodon idella. The sequence continues at coordinate 19,675,154 of NC_067238.1, forward strand.
TTTCAGCAAGATACTTGGTCCCTTTCTCAACAATAAATTTTAGTTAATCAGAAAATTATTTTGATTATAATGAAACTGCTGAAAAATATTTGTTTCCCTATAAAATATGCAATACTTGCAATTTCTTTTCTAAATAACGTCTAACAACAAAGATATTTTGTCAATCTTTCAAACAATATTAACTGGCCCTCTTTCCTTTACAGTGGCATAACTGATGAAAACAGATTTCTCTCTTTCACCAGTCATTTCTAGCAGTAAATGTGTTCATGTGTTTCTCTCGTCTGATGTGTTTCTGTTTGCTATAAAGAGACGCCCTGATTCTCCTAAACATATCTGACTGATGATGATGATGATGATGATGTAAAGAATCTGTGCTGAGGATCAGGTTTGATCGGATCAGAGGGAAACACCAACTCGTCGGTTCAGTCAGTTGCAGACGGGTCTGATCCTAACACACGGGGTTCGGTCGGGTTCAGTCATGTTTTCCTCAGAAATGAACATATTACTACATCTTTACTGGCCCAGTGAAAAATTCTGACTGTATGATATAATAAGATTTAATCTCACTAAAATTACAAGAATAATCAACTCCATTTGTTACAGTACTGTACCTCAAGTCATCTACTCATAATTCAGTGCAGAAAGACACTTAACCCTATAAAGCTACTGTATCATATTCAATATTGATCAGAACTAATGATAAAGCTGTCGCACACAATCTCCTGCAGTCCTTCTGTCTCTGACTGAGAGTTTAGACTCTTTTCTCCAGTGAAAGTCTTTTAGTATAACTGTACAAACGTCCTTCAGCTCGTGCTTCACGTGTCTGTGAAATCTGCACTGATTTTATCAAGCAAACGTAAGAATAACTTTGATATTGTTAGTAATATTTCAGGTTTAGTTGATTATCCAGACATCATTTATGATAAAAATCATGAATGTGCTTCTCCTACACAAGTTGGTGTTGATACTGCTTATAAAACCAAAGGAGAAAGATTGCTAAGGCATGCACGGATGCAACCAATGAGTTTGGAGTAAAACACATGCTGAGATTGGGAAAAGCCACAATGTGTTCATGAGTGTTGGGTAAGTTACTTCAAAAAAGTAATTAATTACTAATTACTAATTACATCATCAATATCGTATTTAAAATACTTTTCTAATTACTCTGTCTGCAAAGTCATTTAATTCCTCAATAAGTAATTTACTAATTACTTCTTAAAATTCCTATAAACCTTGACCGTATAGACAATAGAAAGGAAACTCTTTTAATAATTTAGTCAAATATGGAATAGTTTAGCCTTTTATAGCTTTTTAAAACATTTTAACTTTATTAAAACATATACTATAATACTTTTATTTACTTTATAATACTTACATTTTTTTTAGTAACAAATAGGGATGTCACTATACCAAAAGTCTAGTAGTCGGTACGGATACCACCAAAAGTGCACAATACTCGATACCAAAGTCGATACCACGGTAAAAATATATAAAAATACAAATAAAACAATGCTATACATTTTTTTCCAGGTAGGTCTAATAGTAGTAAGTAAAAATACCACAGAAAAAAAAAAAAAAATTATAAATTATAAATTAAATATTGATTAATCCTTATTAAAGCTTTTCTTTTGTTGTTTGATTATCATTTATAATACAATCAATAGTAGACAGTAGCATGTTTTAAAGGCTGCTGTCACTAAGACCTAATGGACAGAGACAGTATGCTGTTACACATGCTGTTCACATTCACATAACCAACGCAAATATACGCCAAGACGGGCATTTTGACATAACTGTGTGTGTATTTAAACATTTATGTGTAATAAACCGCGAAAATCTGACACTCGCGAGAGGCGGCTATGTGTGCGCGCTTTGGTCGAGAGCGCACAGTGTTTTCTCTCTAGGACATAGCTTACATTTTACCGTAATGTTCTTGCCTACCTGTGTCAAAAAGTGAAGTAATTGGATTATTTCCATTCTGCAAAACAGCCACTCGCTTCTGCCGACATCTTCAGACAGCGACTGCGCAGCCAACTGGTGCGCTCAACTGCACTACAGCTAATGATTTTAAAGAGGCAGCGCTCACTTTTACCTTTAGATGACAAATTTAGATTTTAAATTCAATATTGATTTGAACAGAACTGTTGAACTAATTTACAGTATGTAACACAAGTACATTATAAGTAACTGTAATTAAATTACCTAAAAATGAACAGTAATCCCTTACTTTTCTTTTTCAGTGGATAAGTAATTACTTAGTAGCGCGTTACACCCAACACTGGTGTTCAACAACTTTGAGATGCTACTGTTAGGATAAAGACTACACAGCAAAAACACCAGAGTTAAATGAACTCTGCTTGGAGTACATATGGTCCCTCTCTAAATAGTGTAAAAGTAACACTTAACCAGACTTAATGTTAATGAGATAATTAAGTGATGATTGAGCGGTAGTGATGAACACCTGTTGTTAACAAGCAGAATCGCTGAAGAAAAGAGAAACACAAGAACTACAACTGACTTCAGCCACAGTCTTAGATGAAATCAACTGAAGATAAAAGACATTACATCTCTCAAGATCTCAGTAGAGGAGGATTATCTTCAGTGATTCTGCTTGTTAACAGCAGGTGTTCAGCACTAATGCTCATTCATCACTTAATTAATTGCTTAATTATCTCAATAATTTTAACTCTGCTTCAGTGTTGCTTTAAAACTATTTAGAGAGGGACCATATGTACTCCGAGCAGAGTTGATTTAACTCTGGTGATTGTGCTGTGTAATTTCTTTAATGACTATAGACTGATTAAAAGAACATTTGTAAATGTCTCGCAAGTTGTTTGTTAATTCTAGCTGTTTTTGCATCTAATGTCCATATGCAGTAAATGCATTTGATTTAGTGTTGCTGTTGAACCACAATGTACTTTATGTGATTTGTGAGTATTCACGTAACATTGTTTGTAGTTTAACGAAGTTAAATATCCTTAAAATGATCTCATTGCTGTGTTTAGTGACTCATATATATTTATAAATGGTTTGTGTTTCTCTGTATAGGGTATTAGGCTAAGCGTCTGAATTAAGTACTGAAAATAAGCAAAACAAGATCAAGTTGTTGCTGAAAGATTTTCAATAAATTGCTTCAGTGATGAAGAATCAGATGTTTTGAGTTATTCCATGTGCCCTCTTGTTGACTGAAGCCTTTTTCAAGTTTGGGCAGACATTGAGGCTGAGAACCCCTACATAACATGACAATCATCCATCAAATATGTTCAGAAGATTTGGAGTTTGACTATAGAGTAGAGCTGCAAATCGAAGTGTACAGTATTACTGCAGCAAATGCCCATCACAGGTGTGTGTTTCTCTCTTCTGATGTGATTCTGTTTCCTATAAAGAGATGCCCTGATTCTCCTAAACATATCTGACTGATGATGATGATGATGATGATGATGATGAAGTAAAATATCTGTGCTGAGAATCAGGTTTGATCGGTTTGATCATTACAGCACCTTAAATCAGGCACTCAAAATAAACTCTTACATCAGTCTGTCTTTTGTTTGTTCTCCAGCATGTTTTCACACGTGTGTCTTGTTGAGGAGAGATGTTGTTACTGAGTGATCAGACTTTAAAAAATAAAACAGGTCAATAAAATCCCACAGATTCTTTCATTCATCATCATCATCATTGAAACGTTTTGATGAATGGGAGTGTCAGAGTTTCATTTGATAGGAAACAAACACTTATATATACTATATATTGTCATGCCTCTGAACTCTGAAAGTAAGGCTGTATTCAGAACAGCATGCTAACTTATACCTATACTACCTATTTTTTTTTTTTTTAAGAATACTGTGTATAATGAGTATACAATATGCAACAAATAATGTTTGAGAGTAGTATACTACAGTGTTGTCACATGACAATCATTAATTCAGCTCAGTTGTCCCGCTTGTCACCTTACAAATAAATGTGCTACCCTTCTTATGTGCAAACCTGAGTGAAAATTTCCTACCTTTCGAATGTCCTTTCCAACAGTTTTGATTTGACCCATAAAAATTATGTCTGAAATTAATCATGTTTCACTTAAAATCATTTGAATAGATTTTATTTTGCTTGACAAATAATGTACATTAAAAAAAGGTTTACAAAAATGTGCTTAATGGAGTAACATGTAAATTAACTGGTTTGACTCGTCAAAAATATGATTATCATGCTTGAATCAGATTGACTACGTTACAGTAGGTTAGCTGATATTAAGAGTTCCAGTAACAATGAACGCCTGCCACCCTTTACTGTGTAATACAGCAATTATACATAGATGAAAATAACATATATAGTAGGGTTTTCCAAAACACCACAAATAATTCTTTTAAGATTTATGCCATTTGAACCTGTGTCATAGTGTTTGAAGCGCCAATTTTGAAAGTTGAAACAGATGCAACGGAAGATAGGTACGATTTTTTTTTTGGTTTCCTTGCCACTGTCACCAGTCGGGTGCACTTGATATTCATCAATATTACTGATCGGCCTGCACTGACACTGTTGTATGAGAACTGAACTGAGCTGGACGATGACGTCACTGCTTTCTCCAGAGCTGCTGTATAGATGAATTAACTAAATTAATGATTCTTACAACAAAACGAATCAACACTGAACTTACTTAAGCTGGACAATGACACCATTTTCTTTAAGAGCTGCTGTGCAGCCAAAATTATTTACCAGTTATCACAGTAAAGCTGCTTTGACACAATCTGCATTGTACCTACATTATTGTACAGTTTTGTTGGGTTCCAGCTCATGTTGGTGTGGAGGGTGATGAGAAAGCCGATATGATTGCAAAGAGCGCATTAAAAGTATAGGAAGCAGGAATAATAAAAGTTCCGCTTGGCAAAGCTGAGGCCAAATCATTAAGAACAGCGGTGGGAGACTCATGGAAGATGGCAAAGGGAACATTATTACAACATACAGAAATCATTTAAGGTGAAGGCTTGGAAATTACAGAAGAGAAAAGGTGGTTTTCTCAAGATGAAAGGATTGACTTAATTTCCAGATAATTTACTCAGCTCCATGTTTTTGAGGAAAACACTCCAGGATTTTTCTCCATATAGTGGACTTCACTGGGGTTCAACGGGTTGAAGGTCCAAATGTCAGTTTCAGTGCAGCTTCAAAGAGCTCTACACGATCCCAGACGAGGAATAAGAGTCTTATCTAGAGAAACCATCGGCCATTTTCTAAAAAAAATAAACATTTATATACTTTTTAACCACAAATGCTCGTCTTGCACTGCTCTGTGATGCTCCACGCATTACGTAATCATGTTGGAAAGGTCACGCGTGACGTAGGTGGAAGTACCGATCCAGTGTTTACAAAGTGAACGTCAAAGACTAAGACAAACGACCTTTACAAAAAAAGGTAAAACAACGATGTCGGATGATTTTGAAGTTGGAGGAGAAAATGAGATGGAGTTTTTCGCTCTACCGCGGTACTGTTATAAAAACATGTTAAGAGCTTATACACCTCATAACTTTATGAAATTTGTGTATAATCATTCATCAAATTCTAACATAACTGAGAGATTCTAAAAAGAAAGAAATTATGGGTACAATTTACTTAAAGCCCTAATGCATAATAAAGGTATTCATAATGTGTGTTGTAATGCATTATATGTTTTCATAAATAATTGTAAACAAAGTTAAAATGCATTATAATATTTGCAGATTTTGAAATTGGTTGTTTGTTGTGTGTTTTAATGCATTATACTTTCTAAAGGTTTATTCAATGAATAGACAAGTATTATAATGTATTATAACTGTGGTTACAATTATTCATGAGGCCATACAATCCATTATAAGGACTTATACTTTTATAATGCGTTATACATAGAGGCTTTAAAGGGTAAGTTCACCCAAAAATGAAAATAATGTAATTTATTACTCACCCTCATGTTGTTCCACACCCGTAAGACCATTCATCTTCAGAACACAAATTAAGATGTTGAAATTGAAAATGAAAGTTTGTTGAAATCCGATGGCTCAGTGAGGCCTGCATAGCCAGCAATGACATTTCCTCTCTCAAGATCCATTAATGTACTAAAAACATATTTAAATCAGTTCATGTGAGTACAGTGGTTCAATATTAATATTATAAAGCGACGAGAATATTTTTGGTGCACCAAAAAAACAAAATAACGACTTATATAGTGATGGCCGATTTCAAAACACTGCTTCATGAAGCTTCGGAGCGTTATGAATCTTTTGTGTCGAATCATGATTCGGATCGCATGTCAAACCGTCAAACTGCTGAAATCACGTGACTTTGGTGATCCGAATCATGATTCGACACACTGATTCATAACGCTCCGAAGCTTCATGAAGCAGTGTTTTGAAATCGGCCATCACTATATAAGTCGTTATTTTGTTTTTTTTGGTGCACCAAAAATATTCTCGTCGCTTTATAATATTAAAATTGAACCACTGTACTCACATGAACTGATTTAAATATGTTTTTAGTACATTAATGGATCTTGAGAGAGGAAATGTCATTGCTGGCTATGCAGGCCTCACTGAGCCACCGGATTTCATCAAAAATATCTTAATTTGTGTTCTGAAGATGAATGAAGGTCTTACGGGTGTGGAACGACATGAGGGTGAGTAATTGATGACATTATTTTTTATTTCTGGGTGAACTAACCCTTTAAGTAAAGTGTTACCAAATTATGTTAAATAGTGAAACCGCCAGTAGGCGGCAACGACTTGCTGTTTTAGTGAGTAAGTCACTTACATAGTTCAAAAGTCAGATTATAGTTTTTCTCGATTGCTTAAACACATTTCTTGAAACTATGCCTCATATTCTCAAAACAGTAAACACAAATCCATAACGTCTCACCCAATTCCCCAAACATCCTATTTTCAGGTCAAAATGAAGCTCTACATTCAAAACCATTCACTCTTGCTGAAAAAAACAAACTTTGCCCTCAGACATCACACACAAGCCCTCAAAAACACACACACACTACAACATAGTCTTACACACTGGTGAGATAAATTCAAAACAATACTACAAAAACCAAAACCAAAAACCAGTAATAAGTTGTGTCACTTGTGGTTCTCCCCCTCAAGGAACTTTTCATATGATGAACACTTGTATATACATTTGCATGTTTTTTATTCCTTAATGTACTGTACAGTATACAATACACCAAACAACAACAAAAAATATTCTGCCCCAGCATCACATCTTTGGTCTGGGACAAGCCAGAGAATCTCGTCAACATCACAGGCTGTATTGAATCCTCTTGCATGCCTGATCCACCCCTGACACGCATCAACTGAAATGTCTAGTCAGGCTTCTTCCATTCCATCGTCTCTGTGTCCTACAAAAATGGAAGTACTGATTACTGTAACTGTAACATCCTTTTTTACAAAATGGAAGCAGACAGAAACTCTATCTGTATGTAAGGCACTTTGATGCATGTGTTGTAACACTCAAAAGTTACAGTAGATACACTGAGGTGCACCTACCTGTTTTCCTCCCTGAAGGTTCTCATGATCGAGGCGATGGTGAAGCAACTTAAGTTTGGCTGAACTCATTGCCCAGCCTCCCTTATAGTCATACCATGGACAAGGACATGGTCAACTAGTGGCAAGAATTTCATCTGAGACTCCTTGTCTCCTTGCCCCCATCCTCATCCTCGTCCTCCTCCTCTTCCTCTTCCTTCACCTCTTCTTCCACTCTTTACCGCTCTTCCTCCTCCTCCTCCTCCTCCTCTCTGGTGTCCTCGACCTTTTCAATCACGTCTCTCTGGATCCATTTTTCCAAAACTGAATGAACTCGGGCTCTTTTATCTCTCTATTGAAGGTTCTGATTGGTGTGTGATAAATTTTGACTCTTAGTGTTTCCATGTGGGTAACTGTGTGCTAATTGAGCTCAGGCTGTGCTGACTTGAGTGAACAATATTGAATGCTAGTGCTTTCTAAATGACCACATGGTGTAGGCAATGAGAAATGAAGGGATTTGTGTCTAGAGTTTTGCAGTGACAGTTCAACAAATCTGATTCATGTGTCAAAACAGGGGAATAGTGATTATAGTTTAGGGAAATGGGTGTGCTTTTTGACAAATGGTGTTATGGTTTTGAAATTTTAGTTCAAAAGCCTGGTTATAGTGTTTAAGCAATCGAGAAAAACTGTAATTTAGGAAGAAAACAAATAATTTTGTCATTGATAATTACAGACACTATTGAAAAATGAACACATGACAGACGGCTGTTTTGGTAACTGGTTATACTGATAATTATGGCTAAATTGCAATGGATTAGGTAGCTAAAATATATGTGGAGTGTATTAGGCAATATTCTCAAGTTTTTATTCTTTTTAACGTCCCTCTTTGACCAGCAGTTTAATATAGTCTTCTCTTCATCTTTGGTGCTACCCGTGCTCTCTCATTCATACAGCAGCAGAGCGCCACTCTTGTGATGGTAAAAGTGCAGTTTTCAGGTCTTCCCTCTGAGCTCTTTCCAGCGCTGGAGAGCTTTTCTAATATAAACGCGGGTCCTAAAGTGCTTGCCCAGTCATAAACCTTCATTCCAGTGATATTCTTTTGAGCTGTTTTGTATTGGGTCCCGTCTCTCGTTCTGCAGGGTTTTTTTTTCTTATTTTCAAATCTCCCTCTTACTTGTTCTCTCTCCTCGACCGTCATACGCCCCCTGATACACGTTTGTTGTTGGTGTCGGCCCGACTAACTCCCAAACAGTGTTTTTGAAATAATATTGAGTCCACCTTTAACTACTATGTTCTTACAAAAATACATAAATAAATAAAAAGTCCAGTGTACTAACCCTAACCCTAATATCAAGATATTTACAGATAGATTAATTAAACCTGTCACTCAACTGTTGTGCTTGTGATAACATTGTAGGTCAGGATAACGTCAACATGGTTGATCAGGCTATATAGTACGTACTGTTTTAGCGTTCGTTAAGTAAGTACTTGTTGAAATTAAATACCTATTCATTTAGCATGCGGTTTTGGACGCAGCCTTTCATTCATTGGTTACTAACCACTAACCTGTCATGTGGTGTTGTTTCCAGGACAACCAAAATGTGTTAATGTTTGTTTGTTTTTTGTCTGGATTGGTGACTGGAGATCGCAACAAATATGACAGTTTGTTCTGTGTATTTCTGCATTCCAGTACTATATTATAATTTCTACAAAAATATCACATGATTTGTTTATTAGAGAAATACACAGTACAATAACCGACAAGGGACTGAATAAAACAGGAGTTTAAAGTTTAAATGAGATGAACCAAATGACTGACAGGTGATGATCATGAAAACTGAACAGAGCAGAGAAACAGGAACTAAACAAAACCCAACAGAATATCAAAATAAGAGTCCATGACAGCTGTGGATTATATTTACATTTAAGTTTAAATTGTTTGTTTTTTAAATTATTTATTTAAATTTAATTAATAATCCAATGCCTCCACAATTGATTGTACACTCTAAAAGATGCTGGGTTAAACGTGCTGGGTAGTTTTATTTAACTCAAATGTTGTTTAAAAATTACTGTATGACACAATTACTAGAGGCATTTATTAATAAGCAATTTAATAAATGTTTACTGTTTAATTATTATTCATTAAACTTATGATTAAATGTTCATTTATTAAACATATTAATAAATGTTAATTTCCAACATACTCGGGTTCATTTTAAGCAAGACATACAGTCATTTTTAAACAAAAGTTGAGTTAAATAAAACGTCTCGGTTACAAAGGTAACCCTCGTTCCCTGAAGGAGGGAACGGAGACGTACGTCGGACAGACCGACGAATAGGAATCTCGCTAGAGAGGCCAATCTACTTCGAGTGTAACTACAACGAGCCAATGCACATTGGCATGCAATCATATGCATCAGCTGCTCGCCTCGCAGCGCGGGTATATAACGAGCAGCAGGTGCGTTGCATCTTCAGGTTTTCGCTGAGGAGCCGAACCGGATAGGCGGCAGCATCAGCGGGGTACAGCGACTGTGGCGACGGGACGTACGTCTCCGTTCCCTCCTTCAGGGAACGAGGGTTACCTTTGTAACCGAGACGTTCCCATTCAGTCGGTCACGTTCGACGTACGTCGGACAGACCGACGAATAGGAATCCCTACCAAAGCGCCACAGGGGCTGCCCTCTTCCAGCGCTCTGTTGTAAGCCACCTGAACCCCCTTGCCTACGGACGGTGGGACAGGGCTAACACAGAGAGTGTCAATCACTGCTGTTCCCCAAAACCCATTCAGTGAGACTATTGGATAACGCTGGGAAAGCGTACCCTTCCGCTGGGAAAGGAACGCTGCGGAAGCCACATCCTTCCCGAAGGAGTTAAGTGGAGAAGTACATATGGACTAACCCGTAGGCTGTACTACATATGGAAGAACTGGGGTGACTCCAACTCGATGAGAGGTGGGTTCTCCCAGAGGGAAAGACACAGGCTTCGTTTAGGAGCAACCGTGGAACTAGACATATGGGATCCCAGTAGGGTCACACATATGGTACCCAGCCTAAACCCGGTTCTCAAGGATACAACGGAGTATAGGCCTAGCGCCAGACGCTCCGCCACGTCGGCTGCCGAAGGGAGATCGGAGGACTCAACAGGGTCTGCCTTGTAGGGACTCTCTGGAGAAAAAAGCGCATGTAAGCGCAGCAAGCCGACACTAAGCCGGGGCCTCTCCGTGCCTCTGACCTGAGGTGAGAACACGGGAGGAGACCGGCTCGACACGAAGGCTATAGAATCTAGCGAACGTGTTAGGTGTCGCCCAGCCCGCAGCTCTACAGATGTCTGTAGCGAGGCGCCACGAGCCAGCGCCCAGGAAGATGCGACGCCTCTCGTGGAGTGCGCATGCAACCTGAGCGGGCAGGGCACGCCCTGAGCTTGGTAAGCCAGGGCGATGGCATCCACTATCCAGTGGGCCATCCTCTGCTTGGAGACAGCCTTTCCCTTCTGCTGGCCTCCGTAACAGACAAGAGCTGGTCTGAGGTCCTGAAGCTTTGAGTTCTGTCTATGTACAGTCGCAAAGCGCGAACTGGACAGAGCAAAGCCAGGGCTGGGTCTGCCTCCTCCGAGGGCAGCGCTTGCAGGCTCACTACCTGGTCCCTGAAGGGAGTGGTAGGAACCTTGGGCACAAGCCAGGCCGGGGTCTCAGTACCACATGGCCGTCACCCGGCCCGAACTCCAGGCACGATTCGTCGACCGAAAAAGACTGCAGGTCCCCTACCCTCTTGATGGAGGCCAATGCAACCAGCAGCAAAGTCTTCATAGACAGAATCTTTAAGTCTGCTGATTGCAAGGGCTCAAAGGGAGCAATCTGAAGTGCTCTCAGCACCAGAGCAAGGTCCCAAGAGGGTATGGAGGGAGGACGAGGAGGATTTAACCGCCTCGCCCCCCTAAGGAACCTGACGACCAGGTCGTGCTGACCAACAGATTTGCCATCTATGTGGTCATGATATGCGGAGATAGCAGCAGTATGGACTTTGAGGGTGGAGGGGGACAGCCTACGCTCCAACCCCTGCTGCAAGAAGGAAAGCACGACACCGATCGAGCATCTTCGGGGGTCCTCTCGACGAGAAGAACACCACTCGACGAACAGGTTCCACTTCAAGGCGTAAGCCCGTCTCGTAGACGGAGCACGTGCCGAAGCGATGGTGTTAAGTACCTCGGGGGGTAAGTCACCTAGAACCTCCGCGTCCCGTCCAGGGACCAGACATGGAGTTTCCAGAGGTCTGGACGCGGGTGCCAGAGAGTGCCCCGTCTCTGAGAAAGAAGGTCCTTCCTCAGAGGAATGGGCCAGGGAGGGGCTGTCGCGAGGAGTGAGAGTTCTGGGAACCAGGTCCGGTTGGGCCAATAGGGCGCAACTAGCAGAACCTGCTCCTCGTCCTCCCTGACTTTGCACAGGGTCTGTGCAAGTAGGCTCACTGGGGGAAACGCATATTTGCGAAGGCCCCGGGGCCAGCTGAGCGCCAGTGCGTCTGTTCCGAGTGTTCCCCGGACAGGGAGTAAAACAACCGGCAATGGGAGGTTTCTGGTGAGGCAAACAGGTCTACCTGAGCCTCTCCGAACTCTCTCCAAATCAGCTGGACCACCTGGGGGTGGAGTCGCCACTCTCCTGGCCGCGCAGCTCGTGATAGCTCGTGGGCCACACGGTTGAGCACACCGGGAATATGAATGGCACGAAGCGACCTCAGATGCTTCTGACTCCAGAGGAGGAGATGGCGGGCGAGTTGCGACATGCGACGGGAGCGTAGACCACCTTGACGGTTGATGTACGCAACGGTCGCAGTGTTGTCCGTCCGGACCAGTACATGCTTGCCCCGTAGCGGCCCTTTGAGGCGGCTCAGGGCAAGGCGTACCGCTAGCAACTCGAGGCAGTTGATGTGCCAATGCAGATGGGGGCCCGTCCAACCCCTGACACTGCATGCCCGTTGTACGTGGCACCCCAGCCTGTGGCAGAGGCATCCGTGAATACCACAGCATGCCGGGACACCTGCTCTAGGGGTACTCCAGCCCGAAGAAACAAGGGGTCCGACCACGGGCTGAAGGTTTGGCGGCACTCCTGAGTGATTGCCACCCGGAACGTGCCGCGTTGCCACGCCCATCTCGGGATCCGGCCGTGGAGCCAGTGTTGAAGCGGTCTCATATGAAGCAGACCGAGCGGGGTTACTGCCGCTGCGGCTGCCATATGCCCCAGGAGCCTCTGAAAAAATTTCAGTGGAACCGCTGTCCTGCCGTTGAACGTATTCAGGCAGTTCAACACCGACTGAGCACGTTCCTCTGTGAGGCGTGCTATCTGTTCGACCGAATCCAACTCCATACCGAGAAAAGAGATCCTCTGCACCGGGGCGAGTTTGCTCTTTTCCCAGTTGACCTGAAGACCCAACTGGCTGAGGTGTCTGAGCACCAAATCCCTGTGTTCGCACCACTGATCCCGGGACTGTGCCAGAATGAGCCAGTCGTCGAGATAGTTAAGGATGCGAACACCCTGTTCTCTCATGGGAACAAGGGCTCCCTCCACGACCTTCGTGAAGACGCGGGGAGACAGGGCCAGCCCGAAGGGTAAGACTCTGTACTGATATGCTTGACCTTCGAACGCAAAAACGCAGGAATGGCCTGTGTCGCGGAAGAATCGAACATGAAAGTACACGTCCTTCAGGTCGATCGCTGCAAACCAATCCTGGGGACGGATGCACTCGAAAATGCATTTCTGCGTGAGCATTTTGAACGGTAGCTTGTGAAGGCTCCGATTCAAAACTCGCAGATCCAGGATCGGTCGTAACCCACCGCTTTTCTTGGGTACAATGAAGTAGGGACTGTAGAACCCTGACCTCATATCGGCTGGAGGGACCGGCTCTATCGCGTCCTTCGCCAGTAGGACCGCGATCTCCGCACGCAAGACACGGGCATCGACAGCCTTCACTGCAGTGAGGTGGACACCCCTGAACTTGGGGGGACGCCGGGCGAACTGAATCGCATAGCCGAGCCCGATGGTCCGAATGAGCCAGCGAGACGGACTGGGGAGCGCTAACCAGGCTCACAGAGACCGTACAGGCGGGATCAAAGGGACCGCAGGCGTACCCGCAGTGAGGCAGCGAGGTGGAACACAGGGACGCAGCTCGGGAGGCTCTCTCTGCGAGGCGGCCCGAAGCGGGGTCAGAGTGTGCTGTGCAACACCTACCTGGTTCCACGGTTGGGCAGGGGGCGCAGGAGAGGCTTTGCTGCCTTCTCGACTGCACGCTGCTGCCCTCTGGCGAAGGAAGAGGGGGATGAGAGTGGTGAGGCTTTTCTCCTCCCACTGCTCTCCGAGCCCTCTTCAGACCCAGAGATGGAGGAACTGCTCTCTTTTTGAAAATTTGGGTACCGCTGGCTGTTGGACCAGCGGGAGAACAGAAACAAACCCAACCAACAGGATTTACCACCCGGCCCTCCTCCGGGGGGGGGAGAGCAGCCCCACCCGTCTCTGGGTCACCCGTCTCAGGGGTGATTTTTCACTAACCACTTAAACAGTAGCAGAGACGGGAGGTGTCATCTTCCTGCAGCGGACACAGTAGAGCAGACTGGGCCGGAGTTTTTTTTTTTATTCTGCAGGGGACGACACCCTTGGCGACGAGCAGACTGAGAGCCCACGAGGAACTCAATGGTTTGTCGGGGGAGGCTCCCCGGTCTGCCACTAACTGAGGAGAACTGCTGGGCTCAGTCCCCGACAGTGTCACCGAAAAGGCCACCTTGTGAGATGGGAGTGTCGAGAAAGCGTTTAGCTTGACGACCTCTTGCACCTCAGCAAGGTAAGCCAGGGGGGCGCTTCTGGACCACTGAGGTGGACATCGTCTGGCCGAAGGCCTGCGCCGTGACTTTGATCACGGTTAGTCAACAAGCGCAGCTCAACCCCGGCTCAGAACTACCCTCATGCATAAAGAGTGCCTTGGCCTCACATGCAGGGTGGGTGTGGTCTGTGAACAGCCACCCCACCCATAAGGGTAGTGAGAGAGTAAAAACTTATGCAGATTTTGGCACTTTTGGCATTCCATATTTATGGCACCAATATAGCTCCATACTGCCAAGTTTTTCATGCACATCCGGAACACCCGGGAAAGCATGGCTGTAAACTCTGAATCTGAGTCAGCATAAGCACACACCATTACAGTGGGCAGCGTCACCCTCATTTCCAGAGCATAACAGCCCTCTCTCCGATGCTGCAATCGACATCTGACCCTCAGCTGGAGCCCTAAATGGAATGCTAGGTTCCCCTATGAAGAGGACCAGCAATCCAATCCAGAAGCTGCACAGCATGTAATGCGCTAGAGGGAGGGGCCCTAGGGGGTTGGTTCCCCGAAGGAACCCCTCAACCTCAAGACACCCAAGCCATTTCACCAAAGTAGACCTCTTCTGGTGCACCAGAGAGGGCGCTACAATGGAGATTAGGCAAGGAGACCGCGCATCTAGAGCGCCGAGCGAGCGCTGGGTTGCCGTGACAACCCGCGCTGCAGCCCGACAGCTCGACGGCACACGACACGCAGAGGAGCGAGAGGTTTGCTCTCGCTGATCTCCGCGGTCTCCCAGAGTGTCGGGCAGACCCGCGGCTGTGCTTTTACACACAAGCGGCAGCTGGCCAACAACAGAGGGGACTCAAGCTTCCCGGAGAAAGAAGAGTCACGACCGGCGTGTCGACGTGATCATGTTCTCATACGAAAACATGAACCACCCACGAACATCGTTTCAGCACGCGCCCAGACATGTGAAACAGTGATCGTGGCCGTCAGTGAGGACAGGAAACGACCGCATCCAGAAACACACAAATAGAATGTCATCTTTAAAAAGACGCAAGCTCTATTTGTGTAAGCTCTTTTAGGGACTTTACTCTTTTAGAGTGCTGAAGCACGCAGGGGAACGGCCGCCGCAACACAGACAGGGATTGTGTGCAGCCTGTCGTGTGCTCTTTCTCTCTTTGAAGGCGCTCACTCTTACCAGCCGTAAAAACGGCTTTCAGCGCTCGAAGCGCACCGTACCGGCCGTGAGAACAGCCTTCTGACGCTGTCAAAACAGCTATTTGCTCTATAACGGCAAACGAAACAAAAAACAGAAAATAAAGAGAGGACTTCGACCCCGCTGCTGTGCTGTTCGCCCGCACTCGAAAAAAAAGAGAAGTTCAACCAAAAAGCTTGACTCGTCTTCTAGCAGACACTTGCTTGCAGAGAACAGGAACAACACCGTTCGGCTCCGAAGCGAAAAGCTGAAGATGCAACGCACCTGCTGCTCGTTATATACCCGCGCTGCGAGGCGAGCAGCTGATGCATATGATTGCATGCCAATGTGCATTGGCTCGTTGTAGTTACACTCGAAGTAGATTGGCCTCTCTAGCGAGATTCCTATTCGTCGGTCTGTCCGACGTACGTCGAACGTGACCGACTGAATGGGAACTACCCAACAGGTTGGGCAAACATTTAACCCAACCACTGGGTTAAACAACCTAATCTATTTTCAACCCAACTTGGGTTGTTTTTAACCCAGCATTTTTTTAGAGTGTACGTTTAGTCCTTCATTTCCCACTGTTCATTGTGTTTTCTTCTCGTTGTCTTTTGAATTTTGAAACAATAAAATGAATAAAAGCAAGGATGCCAGTGCCTGTAAGGATGTTTATTTAAATGATTTAAATTTGATCAGATTCACCACACATTTACAGACTGTAAATAATTCCTCCACAATTATGCTTTTATTTCATTTCCCATTGCCATGTTTATTTTTCTCTTTCTCTTAGTCTTTTAAAATGGCAAGAGCAAAGATTCCAAAGGCACCTGCTGCTGAAATAAGAATAGCAATAGCGGTGTCCGTTGCATCTTCCACATCTTCCACCTGTAGGAATAAATAGAAAGTTCTTATTTTCTAATCACTGTGTGAAAACGTGTTGCTTTTGTGACATTTATCCTAATTTTAAATAAATTTAAACAAATTTTTGGCATAATATAGTCTGTAATCTTGTGATTTTTCACATTTGAGTCATTAATGAGTAGCCTATGATTCTGTTATGCTGAATAACTGTACCTGCTGGGAATGTGGCACTCCGTATCTCAACAGCGTAACAAAGTGCTCACAGTTTTTTGTAAGCAGATCATATGGAAGGTTCTTTCCCACAAAACTATTTGCGTGCTGTAGAATATCTTGAATGCGATGTGGCTTATATTTCTTATCCAGAAAATTGTTGATATAGCATTTATCATTGCCAACCACATCCTCAAGTTTTTCTCTCTTCACTGTGGCCTTGTTGTGCACTACTGACTTCGCACTGCTGGCTCCAGCGTTGGCATGTTCAGCTGGAGAGAAAGACATGGAAGAGTAAAACAATCATGACTCATGAGACTTCAGTAGAAACTTTCAGATTCAGTACAAGGCAGTGTGTGAAGCATGTAAAAACACTCACAGGGTGGGACCAGGTGAACCACATATCCATTGCCAACATAAATAGCCCAGTGCTGATATAGACCTCGGGAGATTTCAATGAGGTCTCCATGCTTCGGGTACTTATTCTATAGGAGACAATATCAGGTGTAATATTAAAAAAAAGTTACAGAGCCATTTAAATCTGTCAAAATTTAATATGCTGTTTATCTAAAATAACGCTATGCCATTGTGTTTGTGGATAGATAAAAACAAGAAGAAAGTGAAACTGTTAATTTTGCCTAAAAACAGCTGCTGTACACAAAGACATACACTCATTTCAGACAGGTTTAAAATTATTTAGCTATTTCTGTTGCTTTAGAGAACAACTTGTGTAGTTTTTAAACACTTTCAAGCTCTGTTACTCTAATAAAATTGCTTTCCGAGAACCCTGGAGCAATGAGCAAAACAACAAAATGATCTGTTTCCTAAGTGATGTTATCTTTCATTCTCCCCATTTGTGTGAGTTAATTTAAAGATGCTTACCTCTGCCATTGCAAACTCCTTCTGCTCTTCTGCTTTTACTCTAATCCCATTGGAAACACATACAGCTTTTATATTGTTTCCACAGAGGGGCATGTCCAGAATTTTTGGCAACTACAGGTTTACAGCATATATGTAAAACCAGTTATACTGGCTATGAGGGATGAAACTGGTGTGAAATTGTGTTCCCATTTAGAGGAAACCATGAAACATATTTGACAACAACAGTTCCGGTAACACTTTAGTATAGGGAACACATATAAACTATTAACTAAGACTTTTCCTCAATAAACTCCTAATTTACTGCTTATTAATAGTTAGTAAGGTAGTTGTTAAGTTTAGGTATTGTGTAGGATGAAGAAAGTAGAATAAGATCATGCAGAAAAAGGCATTAATATGTACTTAATAATTACTTATACTAATAAACAGCCGATATTCTATTAATATGGATGTTAATAAGCAACTAGTTAAAAGACCCTAAAATAAAGTGTTACCACAGTTCCTATAAATATCCTAACAATTAGAATCACCCTAAATAATGTATAGTCACCTAAATGGCATCTTACACTGTATGCAGCAAGCTTTTGTTGCTATCTCTTGCAAAATACAAAACATACAGACAATATTTGGGGGTACAATCCACCTAAACAAACCAAAACTAAACACGACACAAACAAGCCAAGTGTGAAAATGCCCTGGATGTGAACTCTTTTATTTTCATATACATTTATGTGTGTTAGTTCACTTTATATCTTCACATTAACATGGATTGTTGTTTAGTGTGTTCATGCAGGAAATAGGCTAATAAATGTATTTATTTATATTTCTTCTTTTAGTAAGAAGTAAACAGACTGCTCATGTAAATAGTGATTTGTTAAAGTCACTCCAGTTCTTGCTGTGGTTAGAACACATTTCTTTCTTTCACCAATCATTTCTAGCAGTTAATACCCATCACAGGCGTGTTCATGTGTGTTTCTCTCATCTGATGTGCTTCTGTTTCCTATAAATTGACGCCCTGATTCTCCTAAACATATCTGACTGATGATGATGATGATGATGATGACGATAAAGAATCTGTGAATCAGGTTTGATTGGTTAATTACAGATGCACATTTACAGTGAATCACTTGAATGTGTTGTTGTAAATCAGATATAAAGCCAATCTTTTTACTTTCAGCAAATATAGATTTGCCGCAGCAGGTGGTTAGACTGGGAAATACCCTCTCATCTCCATCACACTTGACACTGGTGCTCCGCAGGGATGCGTGTTATTCCCTCTCCTACACTCCCTCTACACAGGGTTGGGGAAAGTTACTCTTAAAAGTAATGCATAACAATATTGCGTTATTCCCTAAAAAGTAACTAATTGCATTACTTAGTTACGTTTTATGGAAAGTAATGCGTTACCAGTGTTGGGGAGTAACTAGTTACATGTAACAGAATTACGTAATTTAATTACAAAATAAATGTAACTGTAATCTGTTACAGTGTAAAATATGAGACACCGATGTTTCAGGAGATTAAGACACATAATACGACACATGCTTATTTGATAACTGTTTTTTTTCTTATTTGGGTTTATGTATATGCTTAATTTTTTTTAAGATTAGCTGTTTTTCCCAACGCATTTAGATGCCAGTGTTTCTGTTACAGTGGCTGTGTGTAAATACGAGAACAAGACGAAGAAGATCAGAATCACAGGTTATATTTAATCCAATACCGACAGGAAGGTTCACAACTCACATCAAAACGAGATCCGACAAACACAGAACAGAACAAGGAGATTATATAGGGGAGCTAATGAGGGAGAACGTAATCAGGGAGAACAGAAACAGGTGAGGATAGTTAACTAACCAGGATACACACAATGAGGGCAAATGAACAGAACAAGACATGACAGAACTAAATGCAAACATAACCAAAAGTCCATAGGTGTAACAGTTTCCTGTCATAGCTATGCAAAGATTTGATTTCAAAAACAGTATCATAGCTATTAAACTATATCTTGTTATGATTTTAAATCTGTATTTAACCTCAGAATGATCTCAAAGTAAAAAGAGGTGTTAACATCTGATTTTGTAATACATTTAGTAATACATTGCAATACATATTTTAACAAAAAAAAAAAAAAGAAACAAATGTGATGTTTATCTTAAGTCGTTTTTGCTTATTAATATGGTTACAGTGGATCGAAGGTCAGCAGCACAGACATTGAATAATAAAGTGAGATTAAATACATAAAGTATGTTTGTGTAATTTAATATGGGTCAAAATCAAGGCAAGGCAATTTTATTTGTATAGCACATTTCATACACAATGGTAATTCAAAGTGCTTTACATAAAGAAGAGTCAAATACATAAAAATAAAAATGGAACACATAAGAAATAGAAATAACAGTAAAAACAGAGAATTTGTTGTCCGTCAGAGCAGATCTAAATGGATCTTCCTCACACGTCAGGACTGCTGTCTAGCTCTACCTGTTACATCACTGTAAAGTGCCTTTGAGACTTCACAATTTCCAAAATAAAAAGTTGAGATTTTCCATTTAACTTCATATTTGTTGTATTAAGGAGACCGTAGGCTGTTAGAAATGCATGTTGGTCAAGCTCCCGCACTTTTTGTAAATCAACTGCAAGCAGACAATGTACGAGCAAACCATAAAATATGTCCACCCTGTCATGGACAAAACCAAAGTAGTTTAAATATATTTTCACTGCATAGTGATTATAAAACGTAGATTTTCAGCAAGATACTTGGTCCCTTTCTCAACAATAAATTTTAGTTAATCAGAAAATTCTTTTGATTATAATGAAACTGCTGAAAAATATTTGTTTACCTATAAAATATGCAATACTTGCAATTTCTTTTCTAAATAACGTCTAACAACAAAGATATTTTGTCAATCTTTCAAACAATATTAACTGGCCCTCTTTCCTTTACAGTGGCATAACTGATGAAAACAGATTTCTCTCTTTCACCAGTCATTTCTAGCAGTAAATGTGTTCATGTGTTTCTCTCGTCTGATGTGTTTCTGTTTGCTATAAAGAGACGCCCTGATTCTCCTAAACATATCTGACTGATGATGATGATGATGATGATGATGTAAAGAATCTGTGCTGAGGATCAGGTTTGATCGGATCAGAGGGAAACACCAACTCGTCGGTTCAGTCAGTTGCAGACGGGTCTGATCCTAACACACGGGGTTCGGTCGGGTTCAGTCATGTTTTCCTCAGAAATGAACATATTACTACATCTTTACTGGCCCAGTGAAAAATTCTGAGTGTATGATTTAATCTCACTAAAATTACAAGAATAATCAACTCCATTTGTTACAGTACTGAACCTCAAGTCATCTACTCATAATTCAGTGCAGAAAGACGCTTAACCCTATATCATATTCAATATTGATCAGAACTAATGATAAAGCTGTCGCACACAATCTCCTGCAGTCCTTCTGTCTCTGACTGAGAGTTTAGACTCTTTTCTCCAGTGAAAGTCTTTTAGTATAACTGTACAAACGTCCTTCAGCTCGTGCTTCACGTGTCTGTGAAATCTGCACTGATTTTATCAAGCAAACGTAAGAATAACTTTGATATTGTTAGTAATATTTCAGGTTTAGTTGATTATCCAGACATCATTTATTATAAAAATCATGAATGTGCTTCTCCTACACAAGTTGGTGTTGATACTGCTTATAAAACCAAAGGAGAAAGATTGCTAAGGCATGCACGGATGCAACCAATGAGTTTGGAGTAAAACACATGCTGAGATTGGGAAAAGCCACAATGTGTTCATGAGTGTTGGGTAAGTTACTTCAAAAAAGTAATTAATTACTAATTACTAATTACATCATCAATATCGTATTTAAAATACTTTTCTAATTACTCTGTCTGCAAAGTAATTTAATTCCTCAATAAGTAATTTACTAATTACTTCTTAAAATTCCTATAAACCTTGACCGTATAGACAATAGAAAGGAAACTCTTTTAATAATTTAGTCAAATATGGAATAGTTTAGCCTTTTATAGCTTTTTAAAACATTTTAACTTTATTAAAACATATACTATAATACTTTTATTTACTTTATAATACTTACATTTTTTTTAGTAACAAATAGGGATGTCACTATACCAAAAATCTAGTAGTCGGTACCGATACCACCAAAAGTGCACAATACTCGATACCAAAGTCGATACCACGGTAAAAATATATAAAAATACAAATAAAACAATGCTATACATTTTTTTCCAGGTAGGTCTAATAGTAGTAAGTAAAAATACCACAGAAAAAAAAAAAAATTATAAATTATAAATTAAATATTGATTAATCCTTATTAAAGCTTTTCTTTTGTTGTTTGATTATCATTTATAATACAATCAATAGTAGACAGTAGCATGTTTTAAAGGCTGCTGTCACTAAGACCTAATGGACGGAGACAATATGCTGTTACACATGCTGTTCACATTCACATAACCAACGCGAATATACGCCAAGACGGGCATTTTGACATAACTGTGTGTGTATTTAAACATTTATGTGTAATAAACCGCGAAAATCTGACACTCGCGAGAGGCGGCTATGTGTGCGCGCTTTGGTCGAGAGCGCACAGTGTTTTCTCTCTAGGACATAGCTTACATTTTACCGTAATGTTCTTGCCTACCTGTGTCAAAAAGTGAAGTAATTGGATTATTTCCATTCTGCAAAACAGCCACTCGCTTCTGCCGACATCTTCAGACAGCGACTGCGCAGCCAACTGGTGCGCTCAACTGCACTACAGCTAATGATTTTAAAGAGGCAGCGCTCACTTTTACCTTTAGATGACAAATTTAGATTTTAAATTCAATATTGATTTGAACAGAACTGTTGAACTAATTTACAGTATGTAACACAAGTACATTATAAGTAACTGTAATTAAATTACCTAAAAATGAACAGTAATCCCTTACTTTTCTTTTTCAGTGGATAAGTAATTACTTAGTAGCGCGTTACACCCAACACTGGTGTTCAACAACTTTGAGATGCTACTGTTAGGATAAAGACTACACAGCAAAATCACCAGAGTTAAATGAACTCTGCTTGGAGTACATATGGTCCCTCTCTAAATAGTGTAAAAGTAACACTTAACCAGACTTAATGTTAATGAGATAATTAAGTGATGATTGAGCGGTAGTGATGAACACCTGTTGTTAACAAGCAGAATCGCTGAAGAAAAGAGAAACACAAGAACTACAACTGACTTCAGCCACAGTCTTAGATGAAATCAACTGAAGATAAAAGACATTACATCTCTCAAGATCTCAGTAGAGGAGGATTATCTTCAGTGATTCTGCTTGTTAACAGCAGGTGTTCAGCACTAATGCTCATTCATCACTTAATTAATTGCTTAATTATCTCAATAATTTTAACTCTGCTTCAGTGTTGCTTTAAAACTATTTAGAGAGGGACCATATGTACTCCGAGCAGAGTTGATTTAACTCTGGTGATTGTGCTGTGTAATTTCTTTAATGACTATAGACTGATTAAAAGAACATTTGTGAATGTCTCGCAAGTTGTTGGTTAATTCTAGCTGTTTTTGCATCTAATGTCCATATGCAGTAAATGCATTTGATTTAGTGTTGCTGTTGAACCACAATGTACTTTATGTGATTTGTGAGTATTCACGTAACATTGTTTGTAGTTTAACGAAGTTAAATATCCTTAAAATGATCTCATTGCTGTGTTTAGTGACTCATATATATTTATAAATGGTTTGTGTTTCTCTGTATAGGGTATTAGGCTAAGCGTCTGAATTAAGTACTGAAAATAAGCAAAACAAGATCAAGTTGTTGCTGAAAGATTTTCAATAAATTGCTTCAGTGATGAAGAATCAGATGTTTTGAGTTATTCCATGTGCCCTCTTGTTGACTGAAGCCTTTTTCAAGTTTGGGCAGACACTGAGGCTGAGAACCCCTACATAACATGACAATCATCCATCAAATATGTTCAGAAGATTTGGAGTTTGACTATAGAGTAGAGCTGCAAATCAAAGTGTACAGTATTACTGCAGCAAATGCCCATCACAGGTGTGTGTTTCTCTCGTCTGATGTGATTCTGTTTCCTATAAAGAGACGCCCTGATTCTCCTAAACATATCTGACTGATGATGATGATGATGATGATGATGAAGTAAAATATCTGTGCTGAGAATCAGGTTTGATCGGTTTGATCATTACAGCACCTTAAATCAGGCACTCAAAATAAACTCTTACATCAGTCTGTCTTTTGTTTGTTCTCCAGCATGTTTTCACACGTGTGTCTTGTTGAGGAGAGATGTTGTTACTGAGTGATCAGACTTTAAAAAATAAAACAGGTCAATAAAATCCCACAGATTCTTTCATTCATCATCATTGAAACGTTTTGATGAATGGGAGTGTCAGAGTTTCATTTGATAGGAAACAAACACTTATATATACTATATATTGTCATGCCTCTGAACTCTGAAAGTAAGGCTGTATTCAGAACAGCATGCTAACTTATACCTATACTACCTATTTTTTTTTTTTTAAGAATACTGTGTATAATGAGTATACAATATGCAACAAATAATGTTTGAGAGTAGTATACTACAGTGTTGTCACATGACAATCATTAATTCAGCTCAGTTGTCCCGCTTGTCACCTTACAAATAAATGTGCTACCCTTCTTATGTGCAAACCTGAGTGAAAATTTCCTACCTTTTGAATGTCCTTTCCAACAGTTTTGATTTGACCCATAAAAATTATGTCTGAAATTAATCATGTTTCACTTAAAATCATTTGAATAGATTTTATTTTGCTTGACAAATAATGTACATTAAAAAAAGGTTTACAAAAATGTGCTTAATGGAGTAACATGTAAATTAACTGGTTTGACTCGTCAAAAATATGATTATCATGCTTGAATCAGATTGACTACGTTACAGTAGGTTAGCTGATATTAAGAGTTCCAGTAACAATGAACGCCTGCCACCCTTTACTGTGTAATACGGCAATTATACATAGATGAAAATAACATATATAGTAGGGTTTTCCAAAACACCACAAATAATTCTTTTAAGATTTATGCCATACATATTAGGTAAATAGGCTATATTTTGTCAGCATTATAAAAGTTATTTATATTCTAATATATGGTTTTATTTGTCAAGAGAATATTTCATATGACTGACTCAGCATCGAAATTATAATTTGCGCACGTTTTCCCAAAACAGATTGGTTGTCATTACGAGACCTGTAATTTATAACGTTTTGTTCCAAGGCAATATCTGTGCTCCTTAAAACTGCCAATGAACCACTACTGCACAGATCATAAACCATTACTATAGTTTATTTCGGGACACTTTTGCCTCTGGTTAACACAGAACAGGAACGCAAAAATGAGAAAGATTTGATTATATTGAACGAAATGGTCTAAAAAGACTAACTTTACAAAGAGTTCAATTGATTGTACTTGTCACGTATACGGTTCCCGCGGCTCTTCCTCCCGGCCGCCGGAGGGAGCCGTCACCGGAGTTCTGATCATTTCCCATTCGGACTACATTACCCATGGGCCCTCATTCCTGAGACTGATTGCTCACGCACCTGCACCGCATTACACTCACACTATTTAAGACACACACACACACTCTCACACCGTGAAGTCTTGATTTGACAAGGTGATCATTTCTGAGCGTTTTTCCTGTGGACTGTTTATCTGTTACTGTTTGGACTGCTTACTCTCTTGTGAATCTCCGCCACCTGCCTCGACCCTTGCCTGTTTACTGGACTGTGTACTGTTTGCCGCCTGCCCCGATCTCTGCCTGTCCCTGTTTACGCTATTGCCTTGCCCTTGTTTGCACTCTGCTGTGTTTTGAATAAAAGCTGCAAATGGATCCTCACGCTGTCGACCCATCGTTACAGTACTACTAAACAATGAGGGTTTATATCCAAATTGAACTCATGATGAACTTCACACAGTTATTGAATGGATATGAATCACTAAACGGACTTCAGCTGAACGATGACAGTATTTTCTTGTTGAAGCACTGAACTCACTGTAAAGCTGAAATCTGTATTATATAAAGTGCTACAGAAAAAAGAGCAACTTGATTTAACTTGATCAGAAACGTGCTGTAGAGATTAAAGTGCAGTTTATGTGCTACTAACGAGTGTTTTCACAAACACAGCTAGTTTACTTAAGTGTTACATTTTATAATTATTCCCCGCCTCCAGTTCACTCATGCTGCACTCTTCACAAAGATCAAACGTCACGTGGAGCGCGTTGCATTGTGGGAATCAGTATTCCATGCAGTGTCCTCAGATGCACACAGATTTCAGCAAATATTCCATGCATTCAGAAAATCTTCATACTACACACAGTATACATACTGGATACTGCAGAAATAGTAAGAGTAGTATGATAGTGTGCGTTTTGAACACAAGAGTTAGTAAACACTACTCGGTCATGTGATGCTGTGAAGCACTGTCACCCGTCTCCACCATCACAGGCTATAATAAACCAGCTGTATAATGTTACATCAAACATTCAGAGTGATTGGTGGGATTTTTCAATGACATTTATTAATGTGTGTAGGCCTTAAATGTTTTGTTAGGTTTTTATTTGACATTTTCAAACAATCATTTTTGAACATATCCAGACCTGTTCATTACAGTTCCTCAAGAAAGGTACTCAAAATCCAATGGAAAATAACACTAACTGAACCATCTGTAAGTTTCTATCCCTGAATCCACTCACTTCTGTCAGGGATTATGATGTTTTAAAGTGAACATTCCCAGAATTCAGAGCGATTTCAGTGTGTTTGTTCGTTTCACAACGAAACCGAGAGCCCAACCCTTACACCACAGATTCTTAACATCAGTCGAACACAGAAGAATCAGTGTGACTTTAGACCTGCAGCAACTACAGTATTTACTTTTTAATATGAGTGTAATTTGAGGTGAATCCCCATCACAGCAGTGTTATGAGACAGTGATGCTCAAGAGGCTTTAAAGAAAAACATTCCTATAAAGTGAGGCTTTTTTAAACAGTGTTTTCACAGGAATAAACATGAATCATTCATCATCCTCAGAACTGAACGAGAACATGATCAGATTTGTATATTTGACACCATTGTGATCATTTTAGCTTGGCTTTGTGTTCAGAAGCAGAAAGAAAGTTATCAAGGCATTTGCTTTGATTAAAATTATATGAATTAAAGTCAGTTGTTGTTTATCACCCTATGAAAGTGAATCAAGATGAACAGCATTGTTTGGTTTGACACTGATGGAACTGGTTTTGGAAATCTCATGTTGTGGTTATTATTACAAATTATTACACAGAATAAGAGACAAACATGTCTAATTGTCTTTAAAGATGGTTTATTTCCTTGGAAGAAAAGGTCAGCAGTCTTACAGTCTAGATACTGATGGTGAGGAGGACATTCTTGCTCTCTCACAGCCTCATCTCTCAGTGTTTTCTCTCTCGGCCGATGATGGTGTCTTCAACCTCATGTGGAACATTCTTACACTTGTTCATCTTCTGTCCTCGGGTGGAGGCCCTGCTGTCACGTACCAACACCTTCTACTCTTATATTCTGAATTTTTTAAATATATGAAAAATTCCATTACACCCACACCTTTGAAGGGCGTGGCCTCATCACACTATAAAAGAGCTGCTCTAAAGCAAACACTTCTAAAATCATGGCTCAAAAACTCAAATAATTCAACTCAAATAATTCAGCTCAACTCAAATAATTTGTATTGTAACAGCTTTAAGGAAAGAGAAGTTTTTATAGGACACTCATCCCGGGGCAGGAGCACCAACACTGATCCAGCAGCAGTGGAAACAGACTCTGCGGTTCTGTCATTTGAAAACGATCGTACTGTAGGCCGGCATACAGCAGTCCAACATCAGAGAGACGAGTTACTCCAGAGTGTCTCCGGAGCTCCTGCCCCGGGCATTTCTGTGCCAACAGTCACGGTGAGTGATTCTGATCTGTTTGAATTAGTTTAGGATCCTAAAGTCACATTCTGCATTTACAGCACAGTTATGAACTTTAATGGTTGTGATTCATGAATGCTTTGGAGTAACAGACCTAAGGTTCAAAAAATGAAAGTTTGAATACTGGGCTTTTCACAGCACTTATATATTGTTGTCCAGTTGTTAGTTTAACTGCTTCTATTGAAATGTTTAGTGAATGTAAGAAATGTGTTTTAAAATGTATGCCACATTATGCACTGTGTATAAACAAAACATGCATATAAAACATTTAAAATTAGTTGTTTATTTGATCATCAGTGATGCAGTAAATGATACAGAGCAACAGTTCATCTATTGTTGCGTGAGATTACTTGTGTAATGTTTTTAAATGTTATTATTATAGATGAACAAACACCCCACTATGAATGATGGTTTTACTGTAGTAATGGACTCTGCGGTTCCATCCGTTGAGAGAAACCATGATGACTCTTAATCTCATTGTAGAATCAAAGTTTGCCTTTTACTTCACTGCAAAAAATGATGACTTAATATCTTCAGTCATTTTGCTTCTCCAGTAAATGTATCTTGATTTAACAATGTTTAGATATTTGTGTTGGAAAAAAAAAGACAAAAACACTGAGGAAGAACATCATACATCTAACATAAATTATAAACTAAACTAAACTTAAATTTAATCCTAAAGTCCGACAGAGATCTGATTCTTATTCCTATCTGAACCGGTATCATATAAACTGATATATTCAGATAGTGGCTAATAGAGGAACATTACAGAAATAAACATCAGAATAAATTTAGGAAATAATTTAGAAATAGACAGAAAAATCAGTGTTGCATTACAATATATAAATCTAAAATAACACATTACATTTACTCTCACCACAAATAAACGATAATATACAATCTGTTGGGATATTGAGTTAGCTCCTACAATGTTAAATGTTTAAATAATGTTCATCAAATGTTTAGATATAAATTCATACTAACCATTGGCTCTGATTCCTCTTTTCCATTATAGATGAGAAGAAAGAAAGTCAAGAAGAACATCAAGCGCTTTAAGGCCAGAAGGTAAAAAACATAATTTGTAATTGTAATATATGTATGTATGACAGGACTAAACACACATCAGAGTAAATGACACATTTGATTTCATTTACCTCTAAACCACTAGAAATTGATTCTGCGATAAGTTGATCTAATATTTAATGTTTTAATTGATTTAGCTGATGAGAATAGATCAAATTGCCGGAGGTGTTTTAAGAACAATGTCAGTTTTCAGTTTTGCTCAAGGCAAGATTTTCAGTAACTGTAGAATACAGTAAAAATATGGTGTTTGGGGTAAAAAATGCTCTTGTTGTTGGGGCTAGAAAAAACATATTGCTTTAATCAAATTAACTGCATCACTAATGGAATAAAAAGTCCTGCTCCTGAAGTAAAGACCCCTCAATACCTTTACTTTTATATGATTTCTAATCAAAACAAACGAAAATATCTTTCCCACAAACTGTTGTTGCGTCAAAGTTCAATGAAAAGAAATGTATTATTTCTATAATCACATACTAATTTTTTACTATTATCGCTTTTAGAATATGTTCTGCTGGACAATAAATTAACGAAACATTATAAAAGTGTTTTTCCTTCTCTAGCGAACAACATGAATGCTAAAGTTTTCATGAACCGTGTTCAGTCAATGCTGTAATTACAGTCATTAGTGTGTGTTGATCAGGATTCACTCTGAATGTTTTGTCAGATTGATGGAGGAGCCGCCGTGGATCTACAGAGATCAAAATGACAACATCAGGAGCATTGATTTGAGCAAGAAGGGAAATTATGTTAGAATTGTAATTCAATTAATGTATTATTTTCATGAATATCTGTTTCCTATATGTTCCCTTTTTCCTATAAATCAAACAATATCTTCTAAGATTTCAGGGTTCATGAAACATTTTAATATCAATAACAAATTTATCAATCAGTGTGGTTTTGCTGTGATTGAACTAAAAGAAGGATCGTCTACATTGATCGGACCCTTTAAGCCAGTTAATGTTTCTGAGAAAAAACATCTTTTAGATATAGATCACAGTGAAGAGCAATGTATTCGTGAAATAAAGAAAGAAATTAAAGGAAAAGAGAAAATGACAAAAGCCATATATATATTTACTAAATATAGTCCCTGCTTTTGTAGAAAAGATCGTGATTCTTGTATGATCCAGTTGGTTCGTTTCTCTGAGGAAATGTACAGTTATAATATAGAGGTTGTCATCGCCTTCCAGGACTTTTATGGTGCATCAGGGAATATAGTTAAAGAGCTGAAGGTCCTGATGAATGATGAAGATCCTTCCATTAAAAAAGCATTACTGGGGTTAAAAGAAAACATGAAAGAACAACACCGTAGATCAACATTTATATGTTTCCATGGAAACAAACATAAAAAGAGAAGTAGTATTAAAACATATATCACAGATGAAATAAGAAAATATAAGATAAGTAATACTGAAAATGTTGAACGTTTTCTTTCTCAGAATAACTTTAAAATGGAATTTCTCTCTAAGAAAATGACATTAAATGAGTTCAAGAAATTTGGAGAAGAACAGGCACATAAACTGAAAACACACCTGAAAAACCAGAATGTTAGCGAGGAAATTAGAGAAAAAGCTTGTTTGCTTTTTTATTCTAAGTGGTGTGAACTAGTATATGAAGAATATGAAGAGTTTATCTATAAGAAGCTCAGTGATTACATTAACAGCTTTGCTGTTAGAATCGCTTATGATAATATAAAGGCCATCACAAATCACTTTCATCTGGAAAGAGTGAAGTAAACTGATCCTTTTTTCTGCATTTTTAGTTCAGTCTGTCTCTGACAATGATTCTCCATCTCACTGCCTGTTAGAAAACACCTGTTCAATGTCATTCTCAACAAATACATTTATTCAATAAATCTATATCCTTTCACGTTGTCTCCTGTTTTCTTGGTTGTAGGAGAGCGAATTTCAGCTCTCTTAACCTCAACTCTATCAGCCTGATTCTAGAGAGATCTTTCAGCCAGATAATCTGGACCAACATTGTGTTAGTATATAATAATAATAATAATAATAATAATAATCAAAAATAATATACCCAATATTCAACCACAAAGCTGTGTTGGTGATTGTTAAAGAGTACTACTCTAATTGAATGATAGCATTGTCATTTTTATTTGTATGATCCTTCGGATACTGTGTAAAGGTCTTTGCACACTGAGTCCGAAATTTTCGTATGCATTTTTTCGTATTCGTGATCTTGAAAAATTTGTCACGCACAGAGACCTTGCACACTGAGTCCGATGCGTATTAATGAATCTGTTGCGAAAAAATTCTCAAAACAATACAAAATGAAGTCTTCAAGCAGTGACCATGATTTAGTTGTCCTCTCTCTTCTTAAAAAGACAAAAAGAAAGAGGAAATATTGGGTCCATCCAATCCTGAGATTGCATAGAGAGGAAGGAGAGTTGACCTCATCAAGGAGCTGCGGGATTATCCCGAGCGTTTCAAAGTTTACTTCAGGATGTCATTGGCTTTGCTAGCGATACTGGTACAGTCTGTTTATATTCTGCCTCTTTCTGCATGTTGTTTGTCATTCAGTCCTGCTGTTTTGTGCTGTAGACGACGTGGATCAACTTGTCAGATAGCATTCGGGATTTTGGCTTTCGCTTGTACGGTGGCTCTGAATTGTCAAAACGTCTCTCAAAATGCGTGCCACGGATGCGAAAAAAGCAGAAAATCGAACCTGATCTGAATTTTTTTATGACGGACGAAAGTTTCGGAGGCAGTGTGCAAATATGATTGACACAACGTGAGGTTGTATTTATTTTTTAATGTGTGAAAATTTCAGACGCGAATTTCGGACTCAGTGTGCAAAGGCCTTAAAGGATTAGTCCACTTTTAAATAAAAATTTCCTGATAATTTACTCACCCCCATGTCATCCATGATGTCCATGTCCTTCTTTCTTCAATCGAAAAGAAATTAAGGTTTTAAACTTATGGAAAAAACGGAACTGGTGCGCGTTCGTTTCATAAGTTGAAAGGACATGGACATCTTGGATGACATGGGGGTTAGTGATGTCCGGTTTGTGAACGAATCGTTCAGTTTAATCTCTAGTAAGCAAACACTAATCCACAAATTACTAAAGTTACTCACTTTTTGACATGCCTGACACTCGCTCTGACTCAAAATAAAGCAACATCGAGGAGTTATTCAGTTACTCCAACAGTATACTGACTTAACCTGCTGTGAAGAGAGCACTGATGATGATGAGCACGAGCAGCTGATATGAGTGCGCATGCGCGGCGCATACGAACGAACGTACACGGCCTGTCACCGTTCTCGTTCTCGGAGTCAAGAATCGGTTGCAACGGTTTTCGGATCACCAGTACACAACCGAGAACCACTTCTTTCGGACATGTCCGATTTGAGAACCGATGAGCTGATGATACTGCGCATGCGTGATTCAGCGTGTGATCTGAACAGTAATGACTGTCACAGCATCGGGCTGAACCGAACTAGTAGGACAACTGATGCTATGAAGGGGCTAATCTGGTGAAACGTAAGTTTATCTAATTACAAATAAATCGTGATGGATTATGTATATTAAGAGGATCATGGTTTCTGCGCTGATGAAGACTAATTTATTAACTTTATAACTGTAAAACATGGTTTGTACATCACTGCCTGGATACTTTAGATGCAAAACTAAATTGTAAGAAACGTTTCAGATTATAATGATGTTTTAGTTGACTGATGTTATGATTACTGACTTTATATATTTGAATGTGTTAAGTGTTTTTTCATCCCGGCCCGCGATAGACGATGTCATTACGTCATCGTGAATGACGTCATTACGTCGGAGCGTAAAAGAACCGGTGAACCGTTTTTTCCAACCGGTTCATTGAAACGAACTGTCCGAAAGAACCGGTTCACTGAAAAGAACCGAAGTTCCCAGCACTAATGGGGGTGAGTAAATTATCAGGAAATTTTTATTTGAAGGTGGACTAATCCTTTAACAGTTATCCTGTTAGAGGGGTGACATTTTTCTTCCTGGCCATTAGAGGGCAATAGAGAGAGGACATGGTTTCCAGTTTTAGATGGAGTGTGAGGAAATTAGTAAAAAGCATTTAGATATGCTCCAATAATTCCTATCTCCATTGTGGGTTATGCCCCCACCTCAAGTTGAGCTAAACTAATTAGAAAGAAGGCAAAAGGAAGGTCCATATGAAGCTGAAGTGTGTGGGTCAAGATATGGGGATTATATGCACATTTACATAGACGCTTGGAAAGATCCAAAAACAAGTTATGTGGGCACTGCATTCATAATTCCAAAGTTAAAAGTGTGTAAGAACAGGAGGATATCAGACTGTTTATCACGGAGAGATGTTTGCAATAATTATGGCATTAAGGTGAATTAGTGAAGTTAAAATATCAAAGGCAATAATATGCTCAGATTCTAGTTCAGCTCTAACAAAGTAAATACCGTCCTGATTTACAACATGCTGAAGAACAAACTATTACAGCAATAGAAGAATACTTAACTAACAATGAGAATATTATAGAGGAGCGACAAACAGTGTCTATATTAAATTTTACTAATAAAAGCCCCTCTTTAGACAGAAAAGATGATGAATCTTGTACGATTAAGTTAGGTTGTTTCTCTGAGAAAATACACATATAATATAAAGCTTCACAATTTCTTTGTGTACATTTATGGTGCAACAGGCGAGAATATATTAAATGAGCTTCGGGAACTGAGTAGTGATGAAAATCCTTTGGTTAAAATGACATTGCTATGGTTAAAAGAAAAGGTTAACAAAGAACACTGTAGATCAAAATTTAGATTTTCACAGATAAACCAAGCAAAGAAATCATATATGCAAGATAATATCATAACAGAAATTAAGAAAATAACCGATAAGAAAAGTCAGAAGTTCCTCTCTTCTCTACACAAGTTTGAAATAGTTTTTCCCAGTAATCCATCGACATTAGATGAGTTGAAGAGCTCTGGAAAACAACAGGCAGATGAACTGAAAATACACGTGAAAGAACAGAATGATAGTGAGGAAATTAGTGAAAAAGTCTGTTTGCTTTTCCATTCTGAGTGGTGTGAACTAATAGATAAAGAATATATATTTAATAAAGAACATGAAGAACTAGAACATAAAGGGAAAAAATATAACGAGTTAGAGTTTAAATATCTGAAGCTCTGTGAAATCATCAACGCATTTACTGTTAACTTCGCTCTTGATGATATGAAGGACATCACAAACCATCATAATCTGACAAGAGTAGATTTGCTAGGGTTAGGGTCAGTTTTTTGCATTTAGATGAATTATTATGCATATATTACTCATTTTTCTTTTTATTCTTTTACTGTATTTTTTTTTCTTGTTTTTGTATTTAATTTTGCTGTAAGTTTACAACAATATTGCATATATAACTATCAATCTGTTGCTACATAATCTTACATTGTGCAGGTGATGGGTCATTCTTATTACTGAATCTGTAATCATCTCCATAAATCCATGTGATTTTTCTGACAGCTTCCCATAAATGCATGTGATTTATTCAATAAATCTTTGCTTATATTATTAATAATACATTTATTTTGTATAGTGCCTTTAAAAATTACTTTCTCAAAGTGCTTTACAACACAAGCACAACAATATAAAACACAAAGTACAGAAAAAGAAACATGAAATACCACTGAATAATAATAATGATAATAATAATAATCAATTAAAAGCGATCCTGAAATAAAAACGTTTTAAGGTGCAATTTAAAGATGACTACTGAATTTGCTTCCCTGATGTCAGAGAAATCCACAGTTTGAGAAATCCATAAGATGAGAAAGCCCCGTGACCCCTGGAGCGAAGCCGTGCTTTAGGAACGACTGAAAGACCACTCTGAGAAGAACACAGCTATAGGTCAAGTGTGTTAAAAGATCAGCCAAGTACTGAGAACCAGACCATGCAAGGCCTGGTTGTCTCCTGTTTTGTGTTCTTGGTTGTAGTGAATCTCTAACAGAGAATAGAGTTATTTCACAGTAAACCAGAACAGATTGAGAACACTGCAATTAAAGTCTGTTACATAGTTAATGCAACTTAAAACAATTACATGTTATTAACGAGGAATTTAGTTTTATTTTTGTGTGGCTCAACATTTTTAAGTAAACGCTCCTATTTAAATTATTATTTTTAAGTTTACTGAACGACGTAAAGTGACGTCATTATATCATTACTGACAAATTACAGTAATTCTCATTTTTTTTATACGGGACAATTACTGTATTATTTATACAGTATTTTTTCTGTTTTTTTTAAATTACATACAAATTTGTGTCAAATTACATGAATAATCATAATCTGTAATTAAACATGTAGTTCATTATATTAAAGTTTGATATCCATACTGAAAATTTAACATTCTTAATAATCTGCACAATGGGGTCAGAAAAATAATCTTATTTCAATCCAAAAACTAGATTATTGGCATTACCCCATTGGCAGATTATTTTGCTTGTTTTAAGCAAAAACTCACTTAATTTTGACTTATCTTTTCTGAAAACAAGGCAACCATTTTTACTTGTCTAGAAAATGCTTCTTGATTTAATAATTTTTAGATATTTGGACTGGAAACAAGACAAAAACTTGTTTGAAAAGCATGTTTGCAGAGGTAGAGAGTCATCATGCTGCTGCAAGAACAGTGTTGAAATGATTAAACATGCATTAATTATCTGTCATTGTTTTCCTGTTTGCACTGTTTCCCATCACTAGTTTGTTGTGGTTTTTGGTTTGTCATCACTGTCACTGCATTCTCTCTTCATCATCGTATTTGTGTTTGATCATCTCATTATCGAAGAGCTCATTTATTGTTGAATTAGTCAGACAGCATTTCATCATTTTCAGTTTATGGTCTCATACTATGAATCCTGTAACGGCCTAACCACTGCAGTCAACAGCTGAAGTATCAGGCTGTTAAATAAAGTCTGCAGACAAACGTTGTAACTTGTATGCGATTATGTCAGTGTTTGAATAAGTGTTACTGTGGACAGAGGAATAAACCAGCAGGTTGTGTGACACTGCAGTGATACAGAGCATGTCACAGTTGTGCACAGCTGCGTTTAGACATGAGAGTGGTTCTAAAGCAGGGATTTGTTCAAATGTGAAGGTCATTATTGGTCATGTGAATGTAACTGTAAATCACAAGTATAGACAAACATGTACACACACTCTTCCCCTAACCCTAATTTAACCCTAAATTCAAAGGGAAATGATAGGTGAATAGTTTAAAACTAGTTTTTTTTTCTGTAGTTGCAACAGTATTTGTTGTCTCTCTGTGTTTCTTTGGGTGTGATTGATTAATCTGAATGTCATCCAGGAATCTGGCCAATGACAACATGGGTTGTGGGATGTTGAAAAAACATGAATGTGAACACAAGACATTTTCCAATGGCTAATGGATGTATTGCAAATGCCAAAAGGTAAATGCCTTTTATTATATATACTTTTTCTACTGTTACATGTAGATATAGTGCAGTGGGCGCTATGACAGTGTTGTGGCGATGATATAAGATTCAGAGAATGGTGGTTTCAATTTTATTCATGAAAACACAAACTATGGAATCTACCGTGACTGTGTCACACTGGCTGTAGTAACGTGCACGATGAAGGAGATAGAGAACAAAACAGTCTTTATTTAATCCACCGAAGAAAACTCACAGGAGAAATAAAGGTAACACTTATTTTAAGGTGACATTGTTACACGTTATTACATGTACTTATTCTGGTAATAACAGTAAATTCTGCATAATTACAGGTATCTGAACCAAACCCTAACCTTATAGTAATTACATGCAGTTTGTATTAATTAGTATTACTCAGTACTTATTCAAGTACAATGTAACTATGTCACCTAAAATAGAGTGAATGTAATCAGTGAGGGAACAAACTGCCTTACAATGGGGATCTAGGCAAGTTTATTTTTAGGAAAGGCGAGTTTATTTATATAGCACATTTCATACACAATGATAATTCAAAGTGCTTTACAGGAAAAGGAAACAAATACATAAGAGTAAAAATGGAAATGAAAGTAACAATAAAGCAGAGAAAATCCGAGAGTGTCAGAGAGTTTCAGTCAGAATATTTATTCTATGTACTTTTTTAATTTGTATAAACACTTTACTTTTATATCATAAACACTTTTAATATCAAATGAAATCGCATCACTATCTCTATCAGCAGTTAAACCTGTGAGTAAAACACTAAACTACAGAATAACAGAGAAAACAAGAACAACAGGAGCCGTATTCACAAAACATCTCAAGGCTTAAAGTAGCTCCTAACTTGCCGATTTAGGAGAAACTCTTATATAAAAATAACGGGTGTCAGTCCTAAATGTAGGACTCCTACAATTTTGCTCTAAGAATATTACACAAAGCATTTTAGCACTAAAACTCGCCCCTAAACCTGTGAAACATTAGGAGTCGTCAAGAGGACTTCTAAAATACCAAATCACAAACAATCCTAAAATGGTTGTTGCCGGCAATCTGCCTCAGCAATCCACCCAAAGACACTGAACACTATTGAGGAAACAGTGATACAGCCTTGAGTTCTGAACGTTTCCTTCATAAATGCAATAAATATTTTGATTTATAGACTTTAATCTACGATGGCATAACATAAAGCTTCATTTATGGACAGGCAAAATGTATTGAATGATGGAGAATAAAAATTGTCATCATCCATAGCAACGAGGTCAGCCCCGCCCTTACTCTTAGCTTAAGACTTCAGTCTATTCCTTAGTAGAAGTTTGTCTCAGCAGATTTGTGAATAGATTTTAACAGAAAACTCTCAACTAAGAACTTTTACTGCCATTTAGGAGAACTCTTAGTGGTAAGATCAAATGTTTTGTGAATGCGGCCCCTGATGATTTTACCAGGATAAAAAAAAAAAAAGACAAACAAATTTAAATCCTGATTTACTGTTCATAATTAGGAATGCACCGATACCGATACCAGTATCATTATCGGCCGATACCAAGCTCATGTACTTGTACTTGTACTCGTAAAAATACCCCCGATACCAAAGACCGATACCTCACGTGACGTGACTGACAGAATTTCCCGCGCACAGAGACACCGGCGGCAGCAGCAGAGACAATGTCAGCCTCAGGGGTGTGGAAATACTTCAAAATTAATGATGACAACACACACATTACGAACTGCATGCTTTCAATCACAACTCGTTATCGATTAGTGAAGGCGGGATAGGCGGAATCGCACTGAATGACACAGACCAGAAGCGCTCTCTCTCTCGATCCCAGTTCTCTCAGACAGCGCGCGATCAGTTCTCCTCGTGCCTGAATGGTCAAATGCACACATAGTTGTCAAAATGTCCATCGTGTGGAGTATCTTACGTAAATACAGTCGGTTATGGCTTAAGTGGACGTAAACATTTGGCTGAAAACAGGATATGTGTCAGTATCCATGGATTCTGTCTTAAAGGGACCGTAGCCTATATTTGTCATTAATGTTAATAAAACAACAAAATATGTTAAATAAATGTATACATGGTAAATAAACCTACTGTATCTGAAAAACAAGTTTATTTAATTTGTATCTCTATAGTATTTGTTGTATTGTTTGTAATTTGTATGTAATTGTATTTTTATATAACAACAATTATATATATTGGTAATTATGCCCTTTGAAGGTTATTGGACACTGTGAAATTTTTGTTCTTTAAGTTTGTGACAAGCACATAAAAATTATTACTTTTTTCATTAGAGTAATAATAAAGAATCTGTCCTACATTCATTAGTCTCACTGTGTTGTGAGAGAGAGAAATTAATAAATGTATAGGCATCATTATCGGTATCGGCGAGTACTAGGAAAAAAGTATCGGTACTCTTACTCGGTCCTTAAAAAATGGTATCGGTGCATCCCTATTCATAATGTTTGAGTTTTTGCATTCAATCAAATTTAAAATATCAAGAAGCTGTTTCTGTTGAATGAAAAACTACAAATAGTCAGTTATAATATAATATAATAATATAACTCAATACTACAATAATATAACAATATAATATTATAAAATAACACTTTACAATAAGGTCTCAGTTGTTAATATTTGTGAATGCATTAGTTAACATGAACTA
Source organism: Ctenopharyngodon idella (assembly GCF_019924925.1). Taxonomy (NCBI): domain Eukaryota; kingdom Metazoa; phylum Chordata; class Actinopteri; order Cypriniformes; family Xenocyprididae; genus Ctenopharyngodon; species Ctenopharyngodon idella. The sequence goes on from NC_067238.1 coordinate 19,713,772, forward strand.
ACAATGAACAATATACTATTACAGCATTTATCAGAGGTCCAGCACTGAAGGTGTGTAGACACCTGTTATAATCACTGATGTTATTATTATTCTTCCGCTCTGGAAGTCTATGGGAGCCCAGAGAACCGCTGGCGGGAAAGTTGTGAAGTTTGGCACACTGATAGAGGATGGTCTGAACTGTCACCACTGGAGTCTCTAACTCAGTCCCTCTAGCGCCACCAGCTGTCCAAAGTTGCACTCACGTTTATGCTAATAATTTTTGATCCATAAGGGCTAGAAACAAAATTTTTTTCCCTTCCAAAATTCTTCTGCCATTTTGAATTTTCCGAAAAACATACTTCCTAGGCCGTTGCTCTGATTTTCACAAAAATGTAACCAGATCATCTTCAGATCACGTTGACTAAAAGTTTTGGAATTCAAGTTGTTTTGTTAAACCGTTTTCAAAAATACACACAAACTAATTTTACCTTGTGTTTGCGAAAATAGACATAAGGCTGTATCTCTGCAACGCTTTATCGTATTCAGACTAAACTTGGTACGTGTCATCACAAGCATGACCTGAGGCAACATGTTGCGTTTCAGCACAGCGCCACCCACTGGTCCGGAGATACAAAAAAAAATAAAAATAAGGCTATTTTTGTTTATAACTCCTGAATGGTTTGTTAGTTTGTAACTTGTTAGATTCAGGGTGACATGCCGAGTCGAATGATATCCAATTTTTCCATGTCAGCCATTTTGCGTTTTGTGCTAAAATGCTGTATTTTATGAACGCATTAGCATGTCGTTGTGAAACTTGGTATGGGTCATGGGATCCAATTTGGATCCATAGTTCGTTAACTAAGTGTTAATACCCAAATGTCAAAATTTTGATAGCAAGTAGCAAACAAATCCAATCAAAGTCATCCATGGGTCATTTTTATGATTTCATACATATAATTGTCTATAACTCCGAAACGAAATGAGATATTTTCACCAAATTTGACACACACATGTATGGGCTCACTTTGAGGACACATAAAAAAGTGGTGGGATTGTGTCACTTGGTGGCTCTATAATTGAACAAAACATGAAATTGCCATTAACTACAATTACAGTATTATGATATAAAATGCATCGATGTACCATTACGGAACTCAGTATGTTCCATCAGCACCATACTCTGAAGGTACTCAAAAGGTTTCGAGACAGCGCCTCCTTGTGGTCAAATGTTATAATGAAATTTTAAAAAAATGCTGATAGCTTCTGATTAATTTCATCTATTGTCATGACACTGGTCTAGGTAGATTCCTTGGGTCAAGCCGAGAATATAGATACCAATGTTGCCATAGTTGGCCAAGCTTGCTGTCCGCCATTTTGATTTTGATTTTAAAAACCTACTTTTTCAAACTCCTCCTAGACCGTTAGTCTGATTTTCATCAAATTTGAGTCAGATCACCTTCAGATCGTGCCGGCAAAAAGTTATGGATTTCCTGTCAATAGACAAAACTGTTTTCGTAAAGCGCAGCAACAAATTTGAGGCCTGATGCCAAAACGACTCTGAAGCTGTATCTCTGCACTGCTTTGCCCTATTGACACCAAACTTTGCATGTTTCGTTGTCACTTTACTCTGACCACACCACATCAGTTTGGTCACAACGACACCTATTGGTTGACTGTAATAAACCTTTCAATCATATTTCTAATGACTGTATTTATGATTTTTCAGCCATGTTGGCATGGTTTATCATGCTCTTTGTGCTTGGCCCCATAATTGCTGCTTGCAGCTATATTTAATATTTGTTATTGGTTCTTAATACACAACTGTTCGTTGTTTGTTCATGTTAGATCACAGTGCATTTAACTAACATTAACAGATAAAACTCAATGTAGAAATTAACATTAATAAATGCTGTCGAAGTAGTGTTCATGTTAACTAATGTCAACAGATGGAACCTTGTAAAGTGTTACCATAATATGTTATATTGCATTTAAATATAAATGAGAAATAATATTTTATTTTCATTAAAATTATAGTTTCATGTATGATATAATATTGTATGTTGATAATATTTCTTATAATCTAATATTTTCAGAAAGTGAAAGCAATGAAAAGCATCAGATGAATATTTGAGCACAAGCTACTGAACTCTATTAATATCAGTGCTGTTTATCATAACTTTAGCAAAGATACTCCTGAATTACTGAGGCTGGTCAAGCATTGATGCAGATCAACAGCAGATGGTCAGATGATCTGTTTGTGGTTGATCTCTGGTTTTGGTCTCCACGACGCAGAATCCAGAGTCTTCACCACAAAACACACTCAAACGGCCCTGAAACGAGAGACGAGACGCTTTACATCAGTGAATGTCACTGTATATCAAACACCTTCATTTCTCTCATCTCTTCTTACTAGGTGACAGTGAAGATGATGATGATGATGGACAGGGTGATGAAGACGCCGTCATTAGTGCTCTTGTTTACAGCGTTATTAGTGTGCTTCGATTCTGCTGAAAAACACAGAGAAAATAATTACTGACTGTAATCTGTTATTTATCATTTCATAGCTCACAAATATTGTTTTGATTGTAAAGTGTCTTGCTGCATCTTTCTTCATAATAAATGACATGTTTAAGTGTGAATGAAGTGTTCTGATATTATTGTCTCATAATTCAAACACTTTCTCACCGGCGAGTTCATCTGAAGACGGACAGAGATCTGATGGAACAGAAAATACTGCTTTATCTGGACAATAATCACATCAGATATTTGATTTTTAATTGTTTAAAGATTTTAATATTTATGTGTAATAACAACAACATCTTATTAATCTAGTTAAATGCCCATTTGATATTTTATGCTAATGATGTACATTAACATTTAAAAGTTATTAAAGATTCTGTTTCAAATAAATTCTGTTCTTGAATCCTGAAGAATAAAATGTATGATGGTTTCCACAGGAATATGAAGCAGCACAACTGTTTTTAACACTGATAATAATCATAAATGTTTCTTGAGCAGCAAATCATCATATCAGAATGATTTCTGAAGGATCATGTGACACTGAAGACTGGAGTAATGATGCTGAAAATTCAGCTTTGATCACAGGAATAAATTACACTTTACTATATATTCACATAGTAAGAATGAGAAGAATGAGAAACACTTGATTTATATATTAACACTGAATATTCTTCATCACACATCATTAATGTGACGGACTGTACAGAATTCCTCACCGGACAATCCATCTGGAAAATGACCTCGGTGTGTTTTCCTTTCAGAATGAGAGTCTGTGGTTCTGCGTGATGAACTCTGGTTGGATCCGTCTTTCCAGTCTCGTCCACCACCGTTATATCCTACAGACACACGGTCAGTGCTGAGAACACTCACTTCAAGACATCAACAAATAGTTATACATCATTGCACAATAGGCCCCGCCTACTGTTACCATAGGCCCCGCCCACTGGGGTTCAGTCACAAAATGGCTGACACTTGCTTACACTGGATGTGAGCGTCACGTCGAAAGCAAATAGTCATTTTAAAATGTCATTATAATGACTGACACTGTCTGATACAGTATACAGATGTGCGTTCAGTTTCTGACTCTACGTTCTTGAGTCTGTCGACAAAGAACGTTCACTTTGATCGTCCAGTTTAAACAGGTTTATGTCTCTGTACAGACTTTAGAAGGATCCCAGCGTCAGAAACAAGTGGATGGTTTATTTTAATGGCATCCTGGATCGTGACGGAGGATCATATATTTGTTTGGAGCATTTCGTTTAGTAAAATTAAGCACAGTGTAATGGAGAGTTCGCAAAGATGACACCTTTAAATATTAAACCATTTATGCTCGATAATGTCCTCATTTGCATATTTATGATGTTAATGACTGTGACTGGACAAATGCTGTGTCTGTGATTGAGCAAAGCTCATGAATATGTAATGAGGTCAGCCTTGTTCCTGTTCATGATTGGTGTAGTACTGCACTGTTTCATACTGTATATGGAAGAGAGACTTCATATCATAAAGCCTTCATATACAGTCTGAGACTGACATAACATCAACATTATGAGGTTAAAAAGTCAAAATGTTCATAATTTTTACTTTTATTGTCATAATGTCTTTTATCTCATGATTATGACTTAGTATGTCAGAATTTTTATCTTATAATCATAACTTTCATCATAATTTTCCCTTTTTTCATACTTTTGACTTATAATTTCATAATTTTGACTTTTTATATCATATATTCAACTTTCATCTCATAATTTTCTCATCTTGTTTCATAATGACTTTTTATGTCACAACTATGACAGATAATTACTTTCATGTCGTTTTATGTCTCATATAGCAGGAATGTGTGACGCTCAGACTCACGTCAGCGATCCATTCTGTGTCACAGGTGGGATCAGGAGCGTCGCTCAGCTCACAGGAAGTCGATCCATTCCTGAAATCTCTTCTGCAGCAGGTGAGAGCGTCCCGTCCGGACGGCAGCGCCAGCAGACCTACAGGAACCAGATCACAGCCATGAAAACCTGCAGCTGTGGCCTGGAAAACCCAGATATCAAGCAGTCACTGAAACAATGTTGAGTCATTGTTTATGCATCAACGATAATTGCATTGAATTAACATTACAAAGCGATGTTGGTTAAATATCACTTTTGCACCCGCAATTAATGTTGAAATCTTTGTTGAGATTTCAACAAAAATAATCAGTGGTAATGCCATTGGATCAACATTACATTATGATTGATTGAATCAACATTAACAAAAATAATCATATACTTCAAGCGAAATCGGAGAATAAACTTCATTTCCAACAAAATCAGAAAGTTCATTTGGAGTTCAAACAGCTTGCCAAAGCGAACTTTCCAGAAAAGTTTCTAGAGTGCCGAACTGCAGAGCTCGTGCAAACATATCCACGTTGCTATGATCAGATCAGTATGCTTTATTTTAAAAAAAAAAGCTTTCTGTTTTCTCCTTTTGTTTTGTGTTTATTTTGTTATTGAGAGGAAAGAGCACATAGATATTCATCCAAACGTCTCTCTCAGTAGTGTGGACGGCGTCGGGATGTCCATTATCAGTGCATCACTGCTCACGTATCTCTAACTTCCTGTTACCAACTAAAGAAAAAACTAAAAAACCTTCGCCTCGAGTATATCGGGCCTGACACTGTTACTGTATCTCAGTGGTTTTACACCCGCAGTCACGGCCTGCGTTACAGTGTGATCTATGATTTACCGTGATTTACTCTGCCTGTGTGACGCTCATTCATCTGCTCATCTGTGTGTGTTTGTTGTTGTCCAAAGACTCCATGATCTGCTGCTGGAGCGAAAGCACGCTAACATGAGACGAACAGCGGCACATCTGCTGGATCACACATCAAACACTCATGAACGCCTGTCAGACTCGATGAGAGTTTGTGTGTTGTGCTGTTTTTATTGTCACAAGAAAACCAATTCCAGCACACTAACAAAAACAGGAAGTTTTACGAACAATAGGAAAGCTCCAGGAAACCTAACTTTCACTTTTGAAAGTTTAGAAAGAGATAAATTTATAAATTTCACCAACTACAGAAGACAGAACAAACATCACTTACATGCACACATTAGAATGCAGCTCCTGATCCTCCGTTTGTGAGACATTGAGAGAGACTGATGAACTCCAGCTCTGACAAGAACTTCAGAGCAGCGACAGGAACAAATTAGGAACAGAGGGGGGAAGGAGGGGCTGATGAGGGTGTGACCTAATGACAAACAAGAGCTTTATCTCCTTAGTCTATCTATCTATCTACCTGAGGGTACTCCTGTGCATCCTCACTTCCTCGTGCTGCAATTAAAGAATTAAGATGTCCTTCAAGATGGCTTTGATTGGTTTCTGTGTAACGGGCTGGAGGACAGAGAAATGAGGACACAAGGAAACATCACTTTGAGTACTGAGAAGCTCTCTCAGAATATTCATCCTAATATTCACATACATCCTATTTGTGTGTGTGTGTGTGTGTGTGTGTATAAGTGTGTGTGTGTGTGTGTGTGTGTGTGTGATGTCAGATTTCTTGGGGTCGTCTCAGGGTCGTTGTTTCGATCTGAAGGAGGCGGAGCTGCAGGTGTGATAATCTGTGTAAGACGTACCTGAGACCAGAGCCGTCATCCAGCTGAAGGTTCTGGATATCATAGAGCTGAACACACCCACCAGCGAGCCCCTCAGTTCTTATTTCAGCTGTGTACTGACACACTTATCTGTCAATATCTTTGAAGCGGCCGCTTTGATGCGGTGAAATGGATTAACCAATGACGTGTCACTACTTCGAACCTGTGTCATAGTGTTTGAAGTGCCAATTTTGAAAGTTGAAACAGATGCAACGGAAGATAGGTACGATTTTTTTTTTGGTTTCCTTGCCACTGTCACCAGTCGGGTGCACTTGATATTCATCAATATTACTGATCGGCCTGCACTGACACTGTTGTATGAGAACTGAACTGAGCTGGACGATGACGTCACTGCTTTCTCCAGAGCTGATGTATAGGTACATTTTTATTTTAAAACTGCACACAAAATCTTTACTTGTCACACAATTTCTGAAAGCTGACACTCAAACAGCAGAACTACACGCCAAATCTGCAAAATCACACTTATTCTTGGCCTTTGACTCGGTTTTCAATTTCATAAAACACTTTGTGCAAAACACAACACACAATTCTCTACGTAACACACAAAAATCTAACAGGAAGTATCTTGATTTCCTTTTTCAAACACAACCAATCAAAATGCCACACTAATTCATCAGTGCCTCACACTAACTCCTCACATGTGCAAACACTCATTGCTTTACTTAACACCAGCAAATCATGGTTTTAGAATAGGCCTATAAATAGGCCAAAGGTCAAGTTATAGGTTTTGCACAACTTTTCTGTTGTCTACTTGCTTCCATATTCATCATTTCTAAACCCTATTGAGGATTTTTTCTCCACATGGTTGCTGGAAAGAGCATGATTGTCGTCCCTATGTCAACATAACACTTCTCCAGGCAATGGAGGAGGCATGTGGAGACACTGACGCTGCCTCTATCCAAGGAGGACGTGACGTGGATGAAGTATTGTGGCTGGACCCAGCCAGGAGGACAGATGGAGTCTAGATACACCCAACCATCTCGCCCACCAACAAACACACACAACACACACGTTAGGTTTCCATGTTTTATGGGGACATTCCATAGGCGTAATGGTTTTTTTACTGTACAAACTGTATATTCTGTCCCCCTACACTAACCCTACCACTAGACCTTCACATGACAGAAAACATTCTGCTATTTCAGATTTTCAGAAAACATCATTCTGTATGATTTATGTATAAGCTTGTTTCCTCATGCGGACTTACTGTAAATTATGTCCCCACAAAGTCAAAAGTGCACTGGTATTACAGTTTTTCTCAATTGCTTAATCACTATAACCAGGCTTTTGAACTAAAATTTCAAAACCACAAGGCATTTATCAAAAGGCACACCCATTTCTCTAAACTATGAACACTATTTCCCTGTTTTGACATATGAATCAGATTTGTTGAGCTGTCGCTGCAAAACTCTAGACACAAACTAACTTGAGTGAACAATATTAAATGCTAGTGCTTTCTAAATGACAACATGCTATAGGCAATGAGAAAAACTGTAAGAGTTCCAGTAACAATGAACGCCTGCCACCCTTTACGGTGTAATACAGCAATTATACATAGATGAAAATAACTCATATATAGTAGGGTTTTCCAAAACACCACAAATAATTCTTTTAAGATTTATGCCATACATATTAGGTAAATAGGCTATATTTTGTCAGCATTATAAAAGTTATTTATATTCTAATATATGGTTTTATTTGTCAAGAGAATATTTCATATGACTGACTAAGCATCGAAATTATAATTTGAAGTTTTAGATAAAAACAGAAACATTACTATGAAGCGCACGTTTTCCCAAAACAGATTGGTTGTCATTACGAGACCTGTAATTTATAACGTTTTGTTCCAAGGCAATATCTGTGCTCCTTAAAACTGCCAATGAACCACTACTGCACAGATCATAAACCATTACTATAGTTTATTTCGGGACACTTTTGCCTCTGGTTAACACAGAACAGGAACGCAAAAATGAGAAAGATTTGATTATATTGAACGAAATGGTCTAAAAAGACTAACTTTACAAAGAGTTCAATTGATTGTACTACTAAACAATGAGGGTTTATATCAAATTGAACTCATGATGAACTTCACACAGTTATTGAATGGATATGAATCACTAAACGGACTTCAGCTGAACTATTAAAAGAAAATCGTGGGACGAGTTCTGTGCTAGACAACTGTTACATACAGAAGGGAGCGGAGACACAGGTAAGGGTTAACAGGTTTATTTCAGGTAAAGCAGAGCGTGAGCAGAGTGCAGGTGAGTGATGGCAGATGAATAGGTCGATGAGCCGATGAACTGGAACTGATACTTGTCTGTGTGTTCTTAGAGAGCGTGGAAGCCAGGAGACGTGGAACAGACAACACACCGGAGAAGCACAGGAGACGAGGAGACACTAGGAATCACTGAGGACGCTGGAGACAGGTAAGTAGATGAGCAAGGGAGTCCTGGAGGTAAGTGAACACTGGTATGTGTTAACGAGACCAGACAGTGACTGAGTGAACTGGCGTGTCTTTTATGTGGCTGTGGTGATGAGTGTGAATGAGCGTCAGGTGTGGCTTGTCAGTACTCAGGAGAGGGAGTGCGATGTGATTGGGTGACTGTGGAGCCTGGCGTGTCTGTGACAACAACACACAGCTCTTATATATTATATTGTTGTCCAGTTGTTAGTTTAACTGCTTCTATTGAAATGTTTAGTGAACGTAAGAAATGTGTTTTAAAATGTATGCCACATTATGCACTGTGTATAAACAAAACATTTAAAAATTAGTTGTCAAAGAAATATTTATTTGTTAATCAGTGATTCAGGAACTGATACAGATGAAGTTCATCTATTGTTGTGTGAGATTACTTGTCTAATGTTTTTAAATGTTATTATTATAGATGAACAAACACCCCACTATGAATGACGATTCTGAATGACGAATCAAAGTTCAAATTGCCTTTTACTTCACTGCAAAAAATGATGACTTAATATCTTTAGCTTCTCCAGGAAATGTATCTTGATTTAAGAATGTTTAGATGTTTGTGCTGGAAAACAAGACAGAAACACTGAGGAAGAACATCATACATCTAACATAAATAAAGAAAAGATTTATTAGACAATAATCGGTCATTAAAAAGAGCTAATTTTAATCGAAGAGATTTTGAAACAGGAAGGGTAACAGAAGATAACTGAACCTTAATATGTTTAAGATTGTTAATACACACATATGATGATTTATAATTACAACACGTTTGACCATGCCACCTGCTACTTAAAATCACTGGTGTATTTGTGGAGATGGCATGAGATCTGTCTCGTCTCTGGTGAACACTTGAATATAGTGTCGATCAGATTGACTTAGTTTCAGTGTCGCAGCTCGAGCTAAACCACATGTATTAGAGGGAGAAGGGTGGCATTGAGTCCGTGGCTGAGAAAGGAACATTCTATGATAACTTTGAGTAATGTGGGATTAATTTTTTAATAAAAATTAAAAAGTCAAACTGTTGTTGCATAAAAATTTGAAGTAAACAGGCAGGAGACAACAGAAACATTTATTTTCTAAAAATAAACTCAAACTCAAAAGAATGAAGCAATCCTAGGTCTCTGACATGGTACATCTACAAAAACAAACATGGTTTTATCAAAAACAATTGATAACGACGTGGAATTTTAAACTTTACTTACCATAAACCATCTTTCCCTCTCTTATATATATATATATATATATATATATATATATATATATATCTTATAATTTAGATCTTTATTTAATAGATTAGAAGAGTGGACACTCCATTTATCTTGACAGTGCTCAGAAGCGGAAAGTTATCAAGACATTTATTTTTAAGGAAGTTGAAGGATTATTTTAATCTCTGTTTATTTTTCCTGTTTATTTTTTTTTTCTCAGTTTGTCTTTTTCACTCATTGAATGACATAGGACTATGGGAAAAGAGTCATGAACATGAAGCCATTCCATTCACAAAACCTTCTCAAATTTACTTCTGTACTTGGCTTTTATACAGGGCCCAGGGGGTGTAGCAACCATCCAATGAAAATATACATTACATCTAGAATTTAAGACAAGTCCTTTTGTGGCCACTTTCCGGCTGAAGGCACCATTCAAGTCAAGTCACCTTTATTTATATAGCGCTTTTTTTTTTTTTTTTTTGGCTGCACAGCAGCTCTTAAAGAAAATGGTATCATTGTCCAGCTTAAGTAAATTCAGTATTAATTCATTCCTTTGTCAATAGTTATTAATTTAGGTAATTTATCTGTATATCAGCTCTGGATAAAACATAAATCATCATCCAGCTCAGTTCAGCTTGCATAAAATCATCCATTCATCCCAGAGCAGCCTTTCGGGCAGCCTTTCTCTTTAAAAAAAAAAAAAAAGGAGGGACCCTTTCTAGGCTGCTTCCAGGAAACACACACACACGCATACATAGAGTGTACATTAAAACAGATGTGTGCAGAAGCAAGAACAGCTTTTCTCCCCTCCGACACTTACAGACCAGAACGAAAGAAAACAGGGAGAAACAGAGACAGAAACATCAGGCTGATAAGATTTATCTTTCAGAAGTGCAGTCAGTCTTTCTCGCTCTTAGTGTAGTTTAGTGCCCTACACACACACACACACACACACACAGATTGAGATGAACAGCATTGCTTCTTTGGTTAGCATTGTTGAAACTTGTTTTGGAAATCCCCCAACTTTGAAGGGTGTGGCCTAATCACAGTATAAAAGAGCAAACTCGCCTGCTCTAAAACACAGACGACTAAACAACCCATGATAAACTCATGTAATTTTAATTCCAACAGCTTTAAGAAAGAAGTTTTTAAAGAACAATCCTCCCGGGGCAGGAGCACCAAGACTGATCTAGAGGCAGTAGAAACAGACTCGGCGGTTCCATCGATTGAGAGCGATTGTACTGTAGGCCGGCATACAGCAGTCCAACATCAAACAGACGAGTTACTCCAGAGTGTCTCAGGAGCTCCTGCCCCAGGCACTTCTGCCCTCACAGCCGCGGTGAGTGATTCTGATCTGTTTGAATTAGTTTAGGATCCTAAAGTCACATTCTGCATTTACAGCACAGATAGAAACTTTAATGGTTGTGATTCATGAATGCTTTGGAGTAACAGACCTAAGGTTCAAAAAATGAAACACACACATCCTTGTTTATACTACTTTGTGAGGTCCAAATGACCCTACTAAGATAGTAAGATGAGGAATTTACGACATTGTGTGTCCTTTAGTCGGACCCCACAAAGACAACATTTTAAAAGTCATATATAAGAATGTTTGACAATATCTTAAAGTCATTACACTGGCCCTTCCCTACACTACCTAAACCTACCCGTCACTTTTAGAAGAAATCAAATGAAACCAAACTGTAACTTAAATCACATATTCACACTTATACATGCGTAGATGATTGTAAACCAAGCGCTTGGATTTCGTTGGGGCCCTTATCTGATGGTGCACTTAATGGCAGTCTCAAACAGATGACGCAGTTTTAAAGTACACTGTCAAACTGGTTAGCTACTCACTCAGTTGTGTTACAGCGAAGCACTCCAAGTCGTGAAGCTTTGATCCTCTTCTCCTCCGGAACACGGCGAAATCAGTCCAACGCTGAAATAACTGATGGGTCACACACCCGAAAATGGCCGATGAGTCCAACGCACGAGTGCCTGCGCTCTCTCTCCTTCAACACAGCAAACCGTCCTCTATTCTCTATTAGGATGACTAGGATAAATCACTTTAGGTTCCTGTGATGGGTAGGTTTAGGTATAGTGTAAGGACGATAGTAAATTGAGTCAACATTTAGTCTCATATAAAAGATTATGTCAAAGTAATAAATACAAGTTCATACACACACACACACACCATGTTCAGGTTTGACTGTATTGTGATATGAATGCAAAAAAAAAAAAAGTACTTCAGTGATCATATATTGTTATAGTAATGTCTATAACACAAATGTAAATGAAAACTTGTGAAAAGATACCTATAAAAATATCTAAATGGAAATGGCAATTGAGCCAGTGAGTAATGCTCTGCAGCCATCTAGTGGCTGTTCTTGAAATTTCATGTTATTTTAATTTTAAATTCCAGTAGATGGCAGCAATTTTCCACTAAATCTCCATGTACAAAATCACAAATGCAAACACATTATAAAAACACCATATAAGTGAGTGATATTACATACGTTTAAAAAAAATACATTATCATACATTCCCATGAGTAATGAGCTCTTCAGTTTGCAAAAATAATGTTGCACTTGGATTCAATTACAGAGAGAACACACACACACACACACACACACACACACACACACATACACACACACACACACACACACACACACACACACACACACACACACACACACACACACACACACATCTCATTAAAAGGCGAGTGGGGAATGTTAAGGACATGTTCTCATTGTCATGTTTATCATTGATTTTTACATTGATTTTTACATTTTTACATTGACATTTTTACATGTCAAACAGTAAACATTTTACTTTTATTCATATTATATAAACTATTTTCATCAACCTACTAAAAAATAGAAATAATATATAATACACCAAACTCCGTGTCAGCGTACTGTATGACTTGTGATCTCTCAAGTGTCGAACATTAGAGGTGAAGCTTCACAGCAGCACTAAATATAGCCTAGTTAAATATATAGTTAATAACACATTTCTGATTTAAATGTCAGCGAGTGGTGGTTCGCGGGGCGACAAAAGCTTAGTAAAGTGGGATGATTGTCTACAATGCCGTAGACTACCGACTCTTATTCTACCCGGCAGAAATAAGGCCGTCCTTTCACCAATCAGATGAAAGGGGCGTTTCAGCACTGCCCACATGTGCGAATGAAATATCAAAGCCGTAAACCGATTTGTAAATCACAAACGAAAAATGAGAAATCGGGCCAAAATCTTATCCGTCCATGAGCCGCCTTCAGCGTCTGCGAGCAGCTGTTTTAGCACATCCCCTGCCGCCATTCAGGGAGTTCAAAGAGCATATTTTCTAAGAGTAAATTTCAATAGCCAATTTTGCGCCATTGCTTCAAATGTTGCTGCACAAGTGCAGGGCTCCCCTGCATGCTGATGACGGGCACAGTGAGTTTGTTGCCTGCCTGGGGAAATCCCACGTGAAAGCCGAGCTCACTTCTGCTTCTTCCGCCCTCATCACTGTCGACGGCACCAAAGAAAAAGGTTATGAGAAGCTGCCTCCTCTAGATGAGCCCTGTAGGATGACCTTAGCCCTTGCTGGATGAGCCTACACCTCAGCTGGCCAGGCAGCCTTTAGCATTACCCTACAGGTCTTCCAGGCCAAACTCCTCCCCTCCATGGATGAGTCTGGACCTGACCCAGCCGTATTTAAGGAGCTGCGCAGTGTGACCGGTCTTGCCCTGCATGCTACGAAGGTGACGGCTCAGACCACTGGCAGATCAATAGCCAGCTTAGTGGTGGTGGAGTGCCACTTATGGCTGAACCTCATGGAGATTAAGGAGGCGGACAAAGCCCTTTTCCTTGACTCCCTGGCTTCCCCCACTGGTCTCTTTGGACCTGCTGTCGATGGCTTTACTGAATGCTTCACTGCTGCACAGAAGTCATCCCAAGCAATGCGACACTTCCTGCCTAAACGCTCCAGCTCTACTGCTGCTTCAAGTCGCCCCAGGCGTGCGCCGGCTCAGCAGCCACTCAGTCTGCCCCACAGCCTGAGCCTTGACAGTGCTCCTGCTCTGCAAATTGCCACCCCTTTCCGAAGCGCCAGGGACCCCGGCCAAAAATAGCGCTGAACTCCATGCCTCAGAAGTCGTCCTGATCCATCAGACAGGAAGAGGAGGGGCTAAGTCTCACTGAGGCCGGACCACCCCCTAAACAGCCTTGTTTATGCCTCCAAACACCCCGTTCAGTTCCGGGTGCTGGAGACAATGTGTTTGTTGTAAGCACTGGGTCCGCCCAAGTTCACGCGCCCATGCAAGTAACCGCTGTTATAGTGAACAAAATAAAACACAAACATACTCAAAAACAGAGCAAATTTCCTCTTCACTTACCACGAATGCCAGGCCCCCTTACAGCGACCTGTCGCTCGAACCAATTCAACCCCTTGCCACACGGGAAGGCCATCCCCGTAGTGTCAAAATGGGGTTTTGGGATAATAAAACAAGGTTACTCACTTCAGTTCGCTCGAAGACCCCTGCATTTTAGCAGTGTGGTATTGGATGGCCTATTGCATGGCTCCAATGTATATCTGAGACCCTTATTAGGGTGACATTGCCCTTTATACTTGGTCCCCCTGGGCCCTTATTGATGCTTAAGGAAAGTTATTACACATATTAGTCGTTCCTTTAATCATAGCTCGCCTTGATTGAAACAGTTTAGAGACACAGTATGAGTGAAGTATCGAAAGGGAACGTACTCGGTTACTGACGTAACCTCGGTTCCCTGAGATACGGGAACGAGTACTGCGTTGCAGGCCATGCTATGTCTCTGCACGACTCAGTGTTGTCGCTTTAGTTGAATAAATCTGAGGATCCTATGGCAGAATGCCCGCTTATAGCCTGATGACCCCGCCCATTTTGTTGGGCTCTGGTGGGCTTCATCGCCATAGGCTCTTGCAGCTCTGCTGCTTCATTGTTGGTTCATTTTATTAGAACTGCACGAACCAATGGCTGTGCAGTTTCACTGCGTTATGAAAAAGGCTTCAGTAATCAGAGAAAAAGGAGTTTTCCCCACCATGTCTAATGACGCAGTACTCATTCCTGTATCTCAGGGAACCAAGGTTACATTAGTAACCGAGTACGTTTTTGTGTTTTTAAGAATGTGCTCAAATGGATAAACAAGAATCTCATTCATCATCCTCAGATTTGGACAGGGACAGTGTTATAAATTATGGTATAAATATTATAAATCATTTGGTGATCACTTTTCAACAAATTAGACCTTGTTGAACTATTTTACTTTGAATGAGTTGGTGTTGGAGTGTCGTGTGTAAGTTTCACTTTATAGGAAACAGGAACACTGTGTATCATGTGGCCTCTTGAGAAACACAAGAACACAAATACAGAAACATACAGAGAAACTGTTCATTTATTGACGTATAAGATGACATTTATTGACTTAGGTTTTATGAACCTGTTTTAGTTTGGAACCAGCTAACATTAAATGTTCTGACAAGATTCTGTAAAGTTCTTCCATTAACACTATTAGAATGTTCATTCAAAGTTATCTGGTCTTCGTTCTCAAAACATATACATGTGTTTTAAATGTTACTACTTGTTTCATAACATTTATAGAACATTCAAAAGTAACGTTCACATAACGTTTGAAGAAAGATAAAATGGAATGTTTCTTTAATGTTCACATAACCAAGAAATAAAAAGTTTTTAAAAATGTAAAAACTGAGAAACTTCAGAAATGACATTTCATAACTTAATGGAAACATTAAAAAGATTTTCTTAGAATGATTTTGTTAGCTGGGGAAATGTCATGGGTTTGTGTTCAGAAGAAAAGGGAACTGATTGGCTGACTTTGAATACAGCAGAAGCTGATGGGTTGTGAAATCAGACTCTTGTGTACATGGATTTGTTCTTGGTATCATTCAGCAGCTGAAGGCACATGTTAATCGAGATGAACAGCACTGTTATGTGACGTGATTGTAAAGGGTTGGGCCTAATCAAACTATAAATGAGAAACCATTTACCAGCTTTCCAATGATCAAGCAAACAGACTAATCTTTAATCTTTTTTTACTGATCTCGGTAACACGTTAGTATAGAAAACATGTATTCACTATTAACTATGACTTTCCCTCAATAAACCTCTAATTTACTGCTAATTAATAGTTAGTAAGGTAGTTGTTAAGTTTAGGTATGGGGTAGGATTATGGGATGTAGAATATGGTCATGCAGATTAAGGCATTAATATGTGTTTTATAATTACTAATAAACAACCAGTATTCTAGTAATATGCATGATAACAAGCAACTAGTTAAAAGACCCTAAAATAAAGTGTTACCCTGATCTCTCCATCAGAGGATCTGGGTGTCTCCTGACCCAGGTTAGCCTTAGCTTTAACATTAGCACTACAGTTGGGCTTGGGTTCATTTTGAAGCAGTCTTTAACTGCTCAACATCAAACATTGTGAGTTTTATGGCTCTGATTGAGTTAGTTTGGATTACAGTGCTTTTGGTTTTATGCTAATTTATCTTTTTATGATTCATTTTTTCCATTTTAGGATTCTTCGCTAAAAGACTCTCACCTAACTCAACCGACAAGTGGCCAAAATGATTCGTAAGTACATTTAAACCAATTTGCATGTTCATTGCTTTAGAAACTTCATCATGTGTTTGCTGTTACTATTATGTTTTAAAGCAGTGATTCTTAAGCTGTTTTGTGAATGTGACCCACTTTTGAGGGGAAAATGAATGCAGCGCCTGTGTCAGGATTCAGTTGTTTTACTGGATCAGCCACAAGGACAAATGAGGACTGGAGGAATATGAAATATGGACTTCAGATAAATGGCATCATCGGTTTAATTACAGCTGTATTCATATAAAAATATTGTGATGATTAATCTAGTCATCAAAGAGACAAATGAAGATGCTGAGTGTCCATGCATGTTTAGAAAAATGATAATAAAATCAAAAAGACTGGTTTACTGTATCACAGAGGACGTTACAAATTCTTAAAACTGATTTATTCTGAATCATCTCTCTTTTTTATTTATCTTTGGAAGATTAGGACTCAGTTAGAAAAGCAGATAAGGTTCTTGTGTTGTACTTAAGATCCTTTGATTAAAAACATAAGAATTGAAAGAAAGAGTCAATGACCAACAGTATGTAATACTGTAAATCATTGGAGATGAGCAGAAAGAGTCATTTATATAACAAAAAATAAACATTTAAAATGAACTAATCCTTTTAATATTTCCAGAAAATTCTTCAAAGATTCGCCAGATCTTCAAACATACAAACTTATAATTGGCAGGTAAGTTCATACAGATACAGATATAGATATAGATTACAAGTGTAAACTTATGTAAAACAGTACGTGTCAGTGCGGTTCATGCTTGTACAGAGAGAGAGTCACATGAGAAAATCTTAAACCCAAGAGACTCTGGTTTAACACTATTTATTATAATGAAGTGATATAATATTGAAGTAGTGGGATATTTGTTAAGAGCATGATTGTGTGTATTCTGCTGTTTATTATATAAATATTCTGCTGTTTATTATATTGTGTATCATTTTTGCTTTTTTTTAATAGATCTATTTCCAGAACTGAATCATGTGTGAAGATGGATGATGGAGATTTTATAATAAAAATGATTGATTCAGACATCATTTATAGAGAATTCTACAAAAGAAAACCATCCTTGGAATATTTATCAAATCAAATTCAAAATGTTATGAACTACAAAGTTTTTAAGCCAAAAGATTTAAAAGATAACCACAATGAAACTTTTAATGAATTGTTTAATGATCTTGATGAAGATAAACAGGATTCTATTAAAGAAAATAAACAGCTTGCTTTTTTATGTTTTAGAAAAAAAGATGGATCATTCGACAGGAGAAGAACCATAGTTATAGAACTAAAGTCCCTCTCAAAAGGAGAGCATACTGAAGATGAAATATTTAAACTACTACTAGATATTTATAATGAAAGTAAATGTGATTATTCAGAAATTTATATCTTCTCTACAAATAGCCCATGTTTAGCAAGGAAAGACTGTGTTCCCTGCATGATCAGGGCTTTTGTTATAGCAGAATTGTTAAATAAGAAGCATGGCATAAAAACAGTTACTGGATATATTATAAATTATGGCTTAAATGGCTCATATGATAACAATGTGCCTTTTTACCCTATTAAAGATTGTATTTATACTTTTGATTCCCAAACATTAAGAAGCAAAGATTTAATTAGTGCCTCCTCCCATCCACGCAAAAAACAAAAACATACAAAAGTTAACACAGAATATTTAATCCCAGTTTATACACAAATTATTGCCGAAGAACAAAATTCTACATTTTCAATGAAAGTTACTGTATCCACACCACCATTTAATCTTCAGAAATCTTTCCCAGAAATATCCAATTCTGAAATTTACAATCAACTTAATGAAATTAAACAAAATTTGTTCAAAGATCCAAAATTAGATAAAAAATCTTTTGATGATTTTCATGCATATGGTTTAGAAATGTTTGAAAAATATACCAATGAAATACATGATCTTTTAATTGATTATGATGAAAATATTTATAAAAACATCCGCAAACATCTGCAAACACGTTTCTTTCCCTGGTGGGCTAAAAACCTGGACGAAGCATCCGGTAATTATTTAAATGAGAAACTCAGTCAGAATCTTCAAAATTATGCTTTGCATCTTTTTATATTGGAAATTGAAGAAATGCAAAAAAAAATTGGAAGACAATTTTTTGAAATTGGTCTTGTGACTATAAATTAAGTGTTAATTTGTTCTATCTATTGAAAACATTGAAATAAACATGTAAATTTGGCTCTGTCATTGTCGTTGTGCAGTATTGCTTTATTTATGATGCTCTTGTGTGAGAATCATAAGTGTTGATGAACGTGTTGTTTATACTGCAGTTCCCCACCTTCATTCTCAGCTTGTTCAGGAACTTGATCATCCAATCAGCCAATCAGTGTCACGTGATTTTATTGTCCTGCGTCTCCAGATTGATCAGTCAGATCAGATTCACAGCTCAGTAAAGCTGCACTACAGCAGATATATATTAACAGTGTTTTTAATGACCCTACAAGTTCAAAATATTTTATATTTTTTAAAATATTTTAAATATGTGGGAAGAACAAACACTAAACTTGGTTAGATATTGTAAAGTGTTACCTGTGTACTTTGAAATGTTTCCATACTTCCATATAAACTCTTTTAGAAATTTTAGATTTATACATGATGTTATAAGTTCTTTTCCTTTTTGTTTTGATGTGATTTGTTGAATGTGACGCCACACACTGTTTGCTCGAGTCACAAATGAAAGGTAAATAATGAATTATAATATTACGTTAATAACAAGAGCAATAATAAATAGTGCTGGAGACACAGACTGGATTGTGACAGGCAGACACATCATGTGAGACAGTAAGTATTGTGTAGAGCAGTATTCAGTCTCGGCCATGATTTTATATTAAATAAATAAAAGTGTGTGTGTGTGTGTGTGTGTGTGTGTGTGTGTGTGTGTGTGTGTGTGTGTGTGTGTACTGTTTCAGACACAAACACTGTTGTGAAGCCATAAACACTTTTAATGTCACATGACATGAGCTTCAGTCTTTAAATTCAGCAGTTCAACAGAGAAATACACAAAACTACAGAATAACTAAGATACTAAGATTTATAGATTAGATGATTTTACCAGGATAAAAGAGAGAACATTTCTGATTTACTTTTCATGATTGAATTTTTACATTCAATCCATCTTGTGACGGTCCTCTGGGCCCGTTCTGCTTTATCCGGCAGTGAGGCGGGACTTTGGAGGTAATCATCATGTGAAACACCTGCAGAGAATGACAGAAGAGTTTTTGGTTCTCTGATTTGGCCTCTTCTGTTACCCGGTTACAATGAACCGACTGTTACATCAAACATAGAAGAAACTAAGTGTTGTTTTACAGTGACATAAAACCGCTGATGTGTTTTGCTGTGAGAGTAGAAAGACCTCAAATGTTTGGTTTGATTTATATTTGATATTTTTTAAACTTTTGTTGGAAATTTGGTTCTTTTTCACACCATGTGTCTTTGTCCAACGTTGTGAGAGTGCCTGTAAATTAACACCAGAGGGCACTCCACCCCATCCCATTTCCCTCATTATGAAAGTTTTTTTCTGCATACAGTGGCATAACTGTTGAAAACAGATTTCTCTCTTTCACCAGTCATTTCTAGCAGTAAATGTGTTCATGTGTTTCTCTCGTCTGATGTGTTTCTGTTTGCTATAAAGAGACGCCCTGATTCTCCTAAACATATCTGACTGATGATGATGATGATGATGATGATGATGTAAAGAATCTGTGCTGAGGATCAGGTTTGATCGGATCAAAGGGAAACACCAACTCGTCGGTTCAGTCAGTTGCAGACGGGTCTGATCCTAACACACGGGGTTCGGTCGGGTTCAGTCATGTTTTCCTCAGAAATGAACATATTACTACATCTTTACTGGCCCAGTGAAAAATTCTGACTGTATGATATAATAAGATTTAATCTCACTAAAATTACAAGAATAATCAACTCCATTTGTTACAGTACTGTACCTCAAGTCATCTACTCATAATTCAGTGCAGAAAGACACTTAACCCTATAAAGCTACTGTATCATATTCAATATTGATCAGAACTAATGATAAAGCTGTCGCACACAATCTCCTGCAGTCCTTCTGTCTCTGACTGAGAGTTTAGACTCTTTTCTCCAGTGAAAGTCTTTTAGTATAACTGTACAAACGTCCTTCAGCTCGTGCTTCACGTGTCTGTGAAATCTGCACTGATTTTATCAAGCAAACGTAAGAATAACTTTGATATTGTTAGTAATATTTCAGGTTTAGTTGATTATCCAGACATCATTTATTATAAAAATCACAAGTATCAGATATGATCATCAGGTTTATTTGTTCATCTCTCAATCATCATTGCATTGCATTATATGTTTGAAAACTTCAGAGATCTGATCATAAACTGAGCATTTAAATATTATCTTACTAGGACATATTATTGCAGATATTGATATTTATATGCATTTTATATCAGTATCTGCTGTACTGTTATAAAGACCTCATTGATTTACATTACAGTCTTCAGAATATGTTGTCAGCTTGTTTTTGCTTAGTTTGAGTCTCTGAATGGAACTGAGCAGTTTTTCCTACATATTCTCTCTTAAAACACATATTCAGAGTTTTACAATGTTTCAATAAACTTCCATTTCAAATAATTTGATTTCTCTGACTATTGTGTCATTAGTCAGGGTTAAAATGTTTAAAGGTTTAAGGATTGAAAGCGCTGAATCCCTAAACCAGTCTTCTGTCAGCAGGTTATGAGAATGTAAACCACAGAATGTTTCCATCATAATCATCCGTCAAATATGTTGAGAAGAGCTGGAGTTTAGAGGCTGCAGCAGTTAATCACAGTATTACTGCAGTAAACACCGTCAGACACGAGCGGCCGCAGGTATGAGGAGTTTCTGGTTCCTATAAAGTGACACCTTGATTCTGCTAAAGATATTTGACTGATGATGATGATGATGATGATGATGTAAAGAGTCTGTGCTGAAAAAACATCAAATGTAGTTCATGATTAAACCATTTGAATTAAGTTTATTTTTCCCCATTGGCAGATATTTGTTCTTGTTTTAAGCATTTACTCACTTCATTTTAATACATTTTTCATTAATCAAGTCTTAATATCTTCAGACACTCAGCTTCTCCAGTAAATGTATCTTGATTTAATAATGTTTAGATATTTGTGCTGGAAAACAAGACAGAAATAATGAGTGAGAACATCATTTTTAGTGTGAAAACATTTAAAATAAGTTTTCAAAGAAATATTAATGTATTAATCAGTGATACAGCTAAGAGAGGAAGAGTTTCTGTATAGTTGTGTAAATTTTCATATTAGTAGCTTCACTACATGTTCATTTGTGCTAACGTCACTTTGAACTGGAAAAACAGAAATGAGTTTTTGTGTTTTTAAGAATGTGTTCAAATAGATAAACATGAATCTCATTGTCACGTAGTTTTGGGTTTTGTTTTCATGTTCATGTTTTCATGTCTTTTATTTTGTAGTTTGTTTCATGTTGCTTGTTTGTGTCATGCTTCCCTTGCTCCTCATGTTCTCCCTTAGTCTATGTGTCATGTTCTCATTGGTTGTTTATGGTCATGTGTTCCTGAGTTCTGTTCTTTCATTGGTTCCTTTGTTCCTTGTGTCACTTCCCCATTGGTTGCCTTAGTCATGTGTTCTCTAGTTCTTGTATTTAAGCCATTGTCTTACCCATGTTACTTCGTCGTGTATTGTTAATGTAACCTGCTGTCAGTGAGTGTGATTGTCAAGTCTGTTCTTTGCCAAGTCAAGTTTGCACATCAAGTCTGTTTATGTTCAAGTCTAATGGTTGCTTCGTTTGTTTGCTCACTTCAATAAACTGCACTTGGGTTCATCAAGCTCGCCTTCTGTCTGGACTAATCGTTACACTCATTTATCATCCTCAGATTTGATCATATTTGTATCTTTTGCTCCACTGTGATTCTCAACTTGGACATTGTTGTATATTATGTTATAAATATTTGATTCAAATCATTTGCTGATGACTTTTCAACAA
This sequence comes from Ctenopharyngodon idella, assembly GCF_019924925.1. Classification (NCBI taxonomy): domain Eukaryota; kingdom Metazoa; phylum Chordata; class Actinopteri; order Cypriniformes; family Xenocyprididae; genus Ctenopharyngodon; species Ctenopharyngodon idella. The sequence continues at coordinate 19,736,255 of NC_067238.1, forward strand.
ATTAGATCTCATTGAACTACTTTTTCTTTGGCTGACATCAGCAGTGAGTTGCTGTAGGTGTGTTTCACAGAAACGCTTAGAAAATCTGTGGCCATTGATCAACACGAGAACACAAACAGAAAAACTGTTCATTTATTGCTGTATAAGATGACATATTCATGACTCCATTGGATTTTATGATTCGTTTTAGTTTGGACTAACAGGGAATGTTGTGGCAAGGTTCTCTCAAAGTTATGAACAAACGTTCTTCCAGTAACATAAAAGGTTCATTCAAAGTTATCTGGTCTTTAATAATGTTCTCAAAGTTGCAAAGAAACAATGTTCATGGAATGTTTTTGTTTTTGTTTTGTTTTGTTTTCTGTGATGTTTCGTTTGTAAGTTTGTGTAACGTTTTTAAATGTTACTATTTGCAGAATATTCAAAGAACATTCAAAAGTAACGTTCGTTTGCAGAATGAAACAATGGAATGTTTCCTCAAAGTTCACATAACCAAGTTTTTTAAAACATTTAAAAAAAAACCTGGAGAGAACATTCAGAAATAATGTTTTCAAAATTAACGGGAACCTTTCCTAAACTTTTTTGGAATATATTTGTTATTGTGGAAATGTCACAGGTTTGTGTTCAATAGAAAGTAACTGGTGGACTGACTTGAATCATCAAGGTTGTGAAATCAGAAACTCAGGTATGTGGATTTGATCATCTGGGCAGGCATTCTTTCCATCGTTCAGTACCTGAAGGCACATGTTAATCGAGATGAACAGCATTGTTTTGTGTTGTGATTTGTGTCGGGTTCAATGAGGAGCCATTCACCAGCTTTTCATTTTACATCATACACCAAACTGACTTCTTTAAGAAAAGCCAATTTTATTATCTCGTAAAAGCACAAGCGTGACAGAGTCGGGACAGTAAATGTCAAAGAAGGTCCTGGGGCAGGAGTTCATCTGACAGACCGGTCCACTGGTTTTGAGACGAAACTGTCCGGCATTCAGAGCCTCTCCACCAAAGAGAAAGTAATGTCTTTGTGCCTCCTGCTCCAGGAACTGCTGAACTAAAAACCATGATGTGTTACTCTGCTCTGAATGAGTTAGTTTGGACTACAGTGATTGATGTTTAAACAGCATACTTATTTTCTGCTATTTTTTGATTCCTCCTTTTCTTTGACAGAAGACTCATACTCTTCAGAGCTTTGACCAAAATCCTCTGTAAGTGCGTTCAGGTTCACTGATTGAGATGCTGCGTCATGTGCTCCCTGTCACTGTGTCACTGAGTGAGAGCGTGGGCCTTTTGTGCTGCTGGTGATGAGGGTGCTGATGAGCTGCAGGTGTGAGTGATTAGCATTCTGGTGATGACATGCGCTGTGTCTGTGAGAGTGTAGAGCCTGGCGTGTCTGTGACAAAATGTTTCGTTTGGTTTTTATTTGACATTTTCAAACAATAATTTTTGAATTTTTGTAAAACATTTCTGGCAGTAAATGCTCATCACTGCAGTGTTGTTGTGTGTGTTTCAGGTCTGATGTGTTTCTGTCTCTAAAAAATGAATTGCTGTATTTGTGTCTTATCTGTGTCTTACTGTCATTTAGTTTTCTTTTGTTTTTCTTTTAATTGATATTGTTCAGCACGATGGTCAACCACCGTTGTTTTTATTGTGCTTTATAAATAAATTGAGAATTGAGATTAAATCCACTCACTTCTGTCAGGGATTATGATGTTTTAAAGTGAACATTCCCAGAATTCAGAGCGATTTCAGTGTGTTTGTCTGTTTCACAACGAAACTGAGAGCCCAACCCTTACACCACAGATTCTTAACATCAGTCGAACACAGAAGAATCAGTGTGACTTTAGACCTGCAGCAACTACAGTATTTACTTTTTAATATGAATGTAATTTGAGGTGAATCCCCATCACAGCAGTGTTATGAGACAGTGATGCTCAAGAGGCTTTAAAGAAAAACATTCCTATAAAGTGAGGCTTTTTTAAACAGTGTTTTCACATGAATAAACATGAATCATTTATCATCCTCAGAACTGAACGAGAACATGATCAGATTTGTAGATTTGACACCATTGTGATCATTTTAGCTTGGCTTTGTGTTCAGAAGCAGAAAGAAAGTTATCAAGGCATTTGCTTTGATTAAAATTATATGAATTAAAGTCAGTTGTTGTTTATCACCCTATGAAAGTGAATCAAGATGAACAGCATTGTTTGGTTTGACACTGATGGAACTGGTTTTGGAAATCTCATGTTGTGGCAAATAAAATTACATCACCGAATAAGAGACAAACATGTCCAATTGTCTTTAAAGATGGTTTAATTCCTTGGAAGAAAAGGTCAGCAGTCTTACAGTCTAGATACTGATGGTGAGGAGGACATTCTTGCTCTCTCACAGCCTCATCTCTCAGTGTTTTCTCTCTCGGCCGATGATGGTATCTTCAACCTCATGTGGAACATTCTTACACTTGTTCATCTTCTGTCCTCGGGTGGAGGCCCTGCTGTCACGTACCAACACCTTTTACTCTTATATTCTGAATTTTTTAAATATATGAAAAATTCCATTACACCCACACCTTTGAAGGGCGTGGCCTCATCACACTATAAAAGAGCTGCTCTAAAGCAAACACTTCTAAAATCATGGCTCAAAAACTCAAATAATTCAACTCAAATAATTCAACTCAACTCAAATAATTTGTATTGTAACAGCTTTAAGGAAAGAGAAGTTTTTAAAGAACAATCCTCCCGGGGCAGGAGCACCAACACTGATCCAGCAGCAGTGGAAACAGACTCGGCGGTTCTGTCATTTGAAAACGATTGTACTGTAGGCCGGCATACAGCAGTCCAACATCAGAGAGACAAGTTACTCCAGAGTGTCTCAGGAGCTCCTGCCCCGGGCATTTCTGTGCCAACAGTCACGGTGAGTGATTCTGATCTGTTTGAATTAGTTTAGGATCCTAAAGTCACATTCTGCATATACAGCTCAGATAGAAACTTTAATGGTTGTGATTCATGAATGCTTTGGAGTAACAGACCTAAGGTTCAAAAAATGAAAGTGTACTGTGTACTAGACTACTGGGCTTTTCACAGCACTTATATATTGTTGTCCAGTTGTTAGTTTAACTGCTTCTATTGAAATGTTTAGTGAATGTAAGAAATGTGTTTTAAAATGTATGCCACATTATGCACTGTGCATAAACAAAACATGCATATAAAACATTTAAAATTAGTTGTTTATTTGATCATCAGTGATGCAGTAAATGATACAGAGCAACAGTTCATCTATTGTTGCGTGAGATTACTTGTGTAATGTTTTTTTTAAATGTTATTATTATAGATGAACAAACACCCCACTATGAATGATGGTTTTACTGTAGTAATGGACTCTGCGGTTCCATCCGTTGAGAGAAACCATGATGACTCTTAATCTCATTGTAGAATCAAAGTTTGCCTTTTACGTCACTGCAAAAAATGATGACTTAATATCTTCAGTCATTTTGCTTCTCCAGTAAATGTAACTTGATTTAAGAATGTTTAGATATTTGTGCTGGAAAAAAAAGACAAAAACACTGAGGAAGAACATCATACATCTAACATAAATTATAAACTAAACTAAACTTAAATTTAATCCTAAAGTCTGACAGAGATCTGATTCTTACTCCTATCTGAACCGGTATCATATAAACTGATATATTCAGATAGTTTCTAATAGAGAAACATTACAGGAATTAAACATCAGAATAAATTTAGGAAAAAATAATTGAGAAATAGACAGAAAAATCAGTGTTGCATTACAATATATAAATCTAAAATAACACATTACATTTACTCTCACCACAAATAAACGATAATATACAATCTGTTGGGATATTGAGTTAGCTCCTACAATGTTAAATGTTTAAATAATGTTCATCAAATGTTTAGATATAAATTCATACTAACCATTGGCTCTGATTCCTCTTTTCCATTATAGATGAGAAGAAAGAAAGTCAAGAAGAACATCAAGCGCTTTAAGGCCAGAAGGTAAAAAACATAATTTGTAATTGTAATATATGTATGTATGACAGGACTAAACACACATCAGAGTAAATGACACATTTGATTTCATTTACCTCTAAACCACTAGAAGTTGATTCTGCGATAAGTTGATCTAATATTTAATGTTTTAATTGATGTAGCTGATGAGAATAGATCAAAATGCCGGAGGTGTTTTAAGAACAATGTCAGTTCCCTTTCATGGGAACATCAACGCTGCGTTGAATCGCATTGGGATCACTTCTGCGTGATTATGTCTTGAAGCACTCATGAAATCGAACCAATAGTGTGATGGGACGTCAGAGCGGGTGACGTCACGGACCAGGAAACTATAAAGCACTCCTGAGAACAAAGAACGCCAGCTTCTGTGTCTTCAGCAGCGCTCTGTGTTTTCGTGTGTCTTATTTGGTGTTGTCTGTCCGTTACATACACAGCAAACGAATATCTCTTCGTCCGAGGACAAGAGTAGTTTTTCGTTTCCACCAAGCACTTATATAATATATATATATATATTTTGCTTGCTTGGGAGTGGAGCTTGCCCAGGCAGCTCTCGAGGGAGCTGTCTGCGTGCATTGTGAGAAGCTAATGCTCCGTATACTCCGTTCATGCCGGGCGTTCTTCGACAAAGAGAAAGAAGGCGCCACGGCGAGTGTTCCCCAGGGATCGGGTCCCGCTGCTGCTGAGGCACAGTGACGGCTTCATTCCTGGGGTTCACAAATGGATCTGGTGGAGGGGTTAGAGACGGGCCCAGCCTTATCTCGGCCCTCACCTGCCAGACCCAGTGTCTCTCCTCTGGTTGTGGAAGCACGCGCTGTGGTTTCTTCCCCCAGGAGAGAGTCACCGGCGCTTCATTTATCCAGCTCCGAGGAGTTGGATGTGATGAGCATCGAGGCTGGAGAGGAGGTCTCACCATCCTCATCTCCAGCGTATGAGGAGCTGTTGGAGGTTGTGAAGCGGGCGGTGGCCAAATTAAATATTGACTGGCCAGCCGAAAGACCTGAAATGCGGCAGAAGAGCAAGTTAGATGAGCGCTTTTTGCCCGCCCGGTCACAGCCTCAGCGTCGGGGATTGCCGTTCTTCCCCGATCTCCACACCGAGGTGTGGAGATCGTGGCAGAAGCCGGCTCAATATAGAGTTTACAGCCCCCAGACATCTATATATTCTAACATCGTGGGGCTGAAACAACATGGTTATGGGATGATGCTCCAGGTTGAAGAGACGCTTGCGGGCTATCTCTCGCCCGAGTCTGCGTCGTCCCTTAAATCCCCGACGCTGCCCACCAGGCCATTACGTACAACATCAGCCCTGGTGGGCAAAGCTTATGCCTCAGCAGGTCAGGCTGCAGCCTGCTTACATACAATGTCAATCCTGCAAGCCTACCAGGCCGACCTGCTGGGGGAGATTGATGAGAGCGGTGAGGCGAGCTTTGAGTCTATACAGGAACTGCGAAAGGCCACCGATCTAGCTCTCCATGGAGAGGCACTTATGGTTAAATCTCTCAGACATCAGGGAAAGAGATAAAAGCGTGCTGCTAGATTCGCCACTGTCTCCCCTGGGCCTCTTCGGCGATTCTGTCACCTCGGTCGTCAAGAGGTTCCAGGAGGCCAAAAAACAGTCAGCGGCCTTTCAAAAGTTCCTCCCTCGCCGCTCTCTCCCCGCCGAGGCTGCTGAGCGGGAGCAACCTCGGCCATCTACCAGCTCCTCATCTGCGCATAGAGCGCAGCAAAAACAAAGCGTCGCCACCCGTGCTCCCCCGCAAAGAACTTGGGGACCGGGGCGAGCGACACAGTCGAAGCCTTCCAAGGGTAAGACAGATCTGCAGACTGTCATTATCGCAAGGAAGGCTTCGAAGAAGTCCTGACGCCAGGGGCACAGGACTTCTGAGGGCAGCCCCCTCCGGAGAGGGTCCTGTATTAAGATCTATAAAATTATCACTCTGAATGTTTTGTCAGATTGATGCTGCCATTGATCTACAGAGATGAAATTGACATCAAAATGATCGATTTAAGGACAAAATATGTTAAAATTGTAATTAAATTAATGTATTACTTCCATGGTTATCTCCTTCCTATATATTCCCTTTTTCCTAAAATCAAAAAAAATATCTTCTAAGGTTTCAGGGTTCATAAAGACAAAAACAAATTTCGCAATCAGTGTGTTATTGCTGTGACTGAACTAAAAGCAGGACCGTCTATATTAAGCAACATCATATGACCAAGAGTGCAATAGTTCCAAACAAAGATCTTAGCAGAACCATAGTGGAGATGGTTTTTTTATTGTATTTTTGCAGTAACTATTAACTAGCCCTTTACAGTGTTTTTCAGTATGATGCCCTTACTGCAGTTCCATTGAAAATAATGTTCTTTCTCAAAACATTGAATTTTGATTTCTAATTGGTCAAATTATCTAATTGCTAGATACAAATTTTTTTTTGAAGGTAATTGAGAAATGATTGTGGTCTTTAAATGGCAGTGTTTTCTAAATGAAACACAAGAGCTGTTTTGAATGATGTGTGTAAAGTAGAGAACTGTGTTTAGAGTTTGTTGTACAAATGTAAAGCACGTAATGTGCTTGTAGTTTTGCAGACTTGGTCTGAAGATTCAGTACATTCACGGAGTAAAGCCTCAAGTACCACTTTTAGTGTGTAAGCAATTTAAAAACAAGGTTTAGATATTTTTATAAATTAAGACAGCCTTTGTTTGTTACCAAATAAAGAGTATTCCATTTGTTTCCCCAACTATAATAAGTACCAAAACCATGACATATAAACTAAACCTTGAGACATATGAACCATTGCACCCCTAGTGTTTGTACGGGGTATATTTGTAACTTTGAGTTTTACATGATCATTAACAAACACATGAAGATGTCAGCCTAACGATCAGAACACTAAATTTAAATAAAGAAACAACATGCAACCTGCAGTTATGAAAGGTGAAAAACATAGCTGCTAAATCCAAGACACTCTGCGTCTGCTCTATACTGTTATTAACTGTGTGAAGTCAATGATATAATCAACACACGTTTCATTGTTTAGTTGGTTTCAATCTCAATGTTTTTCAGATTCTTGGAGTTTTTGAAGAATGAAGAGAAGCTGTGGATAAACAAAGATAAAAATGGCATCATCAATATTTTTGATTTGAGTGTGAAGAATGAAGCTTTAAAAAAAATACAGGAACTAATTGGTTTATATTTGTCAACGTGTTGTTTAAATAATCATATTCTCTTTCTTAAAAAAATTTTTTTTCCCGTCAATCAAACTATGTCTTTAAAAATTTTATACTTTATAAAGCACTTTAAAATTGATAAAATGGTTGATTTAGACAGACAGTTTGCCTTTGCAGTGATTGAATTAAGAAAGGGACAACCTATATTAATTGGACCCTTTAAACCAGAAACTGTTGGTCAGAATACACAACATCCTGACAGACAACACAGTGAACATAAATGCATACAACATATATATGAGTATTTTAAGAATATAAAATATAATAGAAAGATTAAAGCTGTACACATTTTTACAAAATTAAATCCTTGTTCTGGCATAAAAGGAAATTGTGATCCTTGTATGATCAAGTTAGCTCGTTTGTCTGAAGAAATGTATAAATATAATATAGATATGTACATTACCTTCCAGGACATTTATGGTATAACAGGACACATAGTAAAAACACTAAGGAAACTAAGTGATAAAGACCCTTTAAATGAAAACATATTTAAATTTAAAAAAATAGTTTACAAACAATATCCTAAATCAAAATTTAAATGTGTCCTAGGAGACAAAGAGCAAAATTTTATTAAAAATGATATCTTACAAGCAATTAAGAAATTAATTCCAGAAACAGACATTAAGTTAAAAATTGAATTTACCAGAAATAAAATGAAATCAGATGAGTTGAAGAGTTTTAGAAAAGAGCAGACTGATAATATAAAGAAACAACTAACAAAACTGAATGTTAGTGAGGAAATTATTAAAGAAATTTGTTCACTTTTTTATTCTAAGTGGTGTGATCTAGTTAATGAAAAATATGAAGAGTTTATCTATGAGAAGCTCAGTGATCACATTAACAGCTTTGCTGTTAGATTCATTTATGAAAATATAAAATGCTTTATTAAACATTTTAATCTGGAAAGAGTAAATTTATCTTTAAAAACAAACTTTCAAATTTCAGTTCAGGATAATTAGTTCAGGATAAAAACTTGTTGTAATGTTGTGTTGTGCAGAGGATCATGTGTCTCCTTCATTTGTATTAGTGACAGTGAGAGTATTTCTCTGTAATCGTCTTTATAAATCCACCTGATAAAGACGAGATGTTTCCATCTAAAGACACTGACAAACTGGTGATTCTCCATCTCACTGCCTGTTAGAAAACATCTGTTCAATGTCATTCTCAACAAATACATTTATTCAATAAATCTATTTCCTTTCACGTTGTCTCCTGTTTTCTTGGTTGGAGAGCAAATTTCATCTCTCTTAACCTCAACTCTATCAGCCTGATTCTAGAGAGATCTTTCAGCCAGATAATCTGGACCAACATTGTGTTAGTATATAATAATAATAATAATATACCCAACAATCGACCACAAAGCTCTTGAGGCTGTGTTGGTGATTGTTAAAGATTACTACTCAATGCTAGCATTGTCATTTTTATTTGTATATTTAAATGATCCTTCGGTTACTGTGTAACAGTTAACCTGTTACAGGGGTGAATTTTTCTTCCTGGCCATTAGAGGGCAATAGAGAGAGGACATGGTTTCCAGTTTTGGATGGAGTGTGTAAATTAGTAAAAGGTATTTAGAGATATGCTCCAATAGAGGGTATGCACGTGACATCAACGTCGACCGTTATGACTGCGATTACGCCCACTGAGTGGCAGCATTGGTTTTCAGCGTGAATGTCGTTAAAAAAACACACAAAACACATCAGAAATGGGAAAGAGCTTTGCGATTGACTGTACAAACAATTTTTACACAAAATCTGAGGTAAATATTTTTACAGACTGCTGAAAGCTACAGAAAGAAATAAGCAAATGTATTGCCAACTCATCAATTAAATATTTACCATCTCATATTCTGCATAATTGGGTGTTTTTAAATAAACACTGACAAAAACTATACAAGTTTTAGAGCTGTGGAGCATGATAGGAGGAAGCTCCAGTCTCTTGTAAATGGGTCGAATGTATTAATGCAGGCATACATACATCACAGATGGAACTTGACTGACTTCTTTTATTTGTCCGAGCTCATATAGGGAGACGCACACTGCAGTCCTGCTCACGCATAACAATAACAATTACAAATACCTATCCATATTTACACAATTGCATCACCCATGAACAGCAAACCAAATGACCCAAAATTATCACACAAAATAAATTCCACAAGTACAATGCACTTACTGTGGCAAACATCCAATGGGTTTACCCTTACAAAAAAGTTTATTCAAGTGCTATTAGTATACTTATTTTAAACTAAAAATAGGAAAGTATACTTTGTCTACTTTTTTTATGTACTTCTCAGAAATATACTTAAAATTACACTTAAGTATACTCGACATACTGACAGAAAGGTCTAAGTATATTTGGCCTTTACTTGTACTCAATCTTTTTATATTCTTGAATTCTTGGCTTGTGTTCAATCTTTTGATTGAGTAGCCTTTTCAATACTCTTTTCACATAGTTTTACATACTGTCTTATAAACTTACATCCAAATATAAATTCATTAAGAAAACAGATATGTTCCTAATTCTGAGTATCTGAATTTTTGTGTTGGCTTGTCCACTGGTAGTGTACATAGGAATTTAATTCAAATCTACTTCACTCTTTCCCTGCCACTGGCTGAATTTTCCGGCTATCAGTGTTTTCACTGTTTTACGGCAGGTGGCGCTATTACACATCTTCTGAAACAGTACAGAATCTCCAGATCAAAACTTGGGTAAAGAAGCTGAAACAAGCCGTATCATGTATAATTATATACATATGTCAAACAACGTGATCATCAAACATTAAACAGCATGTAAATCAAAACTGCCTAATGTTACTGAAGGAAATGTCGACCCAGGACGAGCTACAGGACTGTGGAGGACTCAATCTACTCCATCGGTATTTTGATCATTGTTCTGAATCCCATCCGGATGTCGTCTCTAACAAAAACACAATTTCTCAGACTTTTGCTCAAAAAATCATTTTGCACGTCAGTCAAGCTCGCATCAGCTGACTCCCATGTGAATCACGTCTACCTGTAGGAATACGACGCCTATCACGGCATTCATATATAAGCTACTCAGTATTATCAGCAGCTATTGCATTTCTCAGGAGCTAATTAAATGGTGAATTCGACAGGCAAATCCGCATCATCTCACTAGGAATTGTGCAATTGGGAATTTAGCAAGAGGGATTCGTTCCCCACATGGATTTCACCTCTTGAACACGCAAATTCGCCGCATCGATCATAAGCTGATTTGTGAGTTAGCATCTGCTTCTCGCATCACTGCAATTTGACATGGACTCAATTAAAGGGTTAGTTCAGCCAAAAATGAAATTTCTGTCATTAATTACTCTCCCTCATGTCGTTCCACACCCGTAAGACCTTCGTTCATCTTCAGAACACAAATTAAGATATTTTTGATGGCTCAGTGAGGCCTGCATTGAGAGCAATACCACTGCACTCTTATGATCCAGAAAGGTACTAAAAACATATTTAAAACAGTCATGTGACAGCAGTGGTTCTATCTTAATATTATAAAGCGACAAGAATACTTTTTGTGTGGCAAAAAAACAAAATAACAACTTTATTCAACAATATCTATATGGGCCGTTTTTTTGCAGAACTGCTTTATAGATGAAATGAACTAATTTGATAACTGATGAATAAATTAATTTTCCTGTTATCACTGTAAATCTGCTTTGAAACAATATTGTATAAAGCACTATATAAATAAAGGTGACTTGACTTCTCATTGTTTGTCTTGTCACGTGATACTCTTCTGTCTTCTCATCGGTTCATTCCCATACACAAATGTAATATATGTAATCATTTCATCATGCATTCACATGTCTTTGTACTGTATGTGTAATATACAAATTACACATACATGCATAGCATATTGTTTACATACTATGTGTCAAAGAATCTTAGTATGGATTTTAGATGTATGTAAAATGAGTTTGTGTGCACATGCATTTTGAATATATGCTAGTTTATTGTCAGGTGAGGGATGTGAGGAGGACTCAAGGACGCAGAGGTTAATGGGCTTTTATTAGACTTCAAAAATAAACAAAATAACAGTGATGTGACGTTCACCACCGAAGCTTCATTCAATAAATCGTAATACGAATAAATAAGTACATGTGTAGTTTTGGGTGTGTAATTTGTAATAATCCTCATTCACAAGCACTTCAACAGACCATTCCACAATAATCTTCATTTATCTTGATTATATATGCCTACATGAGCCTTGACTATGACTAGGCAAAAGTTTATGTGAATAAGGCTAATGTGTTGATCACAGCAGATTCATAAAAACTGCTGCAGTACAACAGCACATAAGTTAATACATCCCATTTATTAATTCTTTCATTCACGAGCAAGGACCATGCCAAAACCATAAATGTTGGAGAATTATTTATAAGTTAGGGATGAAAGAGGATGAAGAGTAATCAGGTTGATCCGTGCATCTAGTGTTGGTGTCCGGGAGACTCAGAGTGGGGGCATCATCTCAGTTAGATGTAGGCCGAGTGATTAGGACCCCCCCATTACAACCTGGAAGGGAAGAGTAAGGGATGGTAAGGATGGTTGGATGGATGAGAGAGGGAGGGAAAGGGAGGGTTAGAGAGAACAAGACAAAGAGTATTGTAGGGGGCGGCCCGATATAAGAAGGTTTTGAGAAGTGAGGTGATTGGTTGAGGTGTGGCCCCGCTTCCGAACCTCAGTTAACCAGTTAACTCCATTTAATTCATTCACAGACTCATTTATCCATTCATTGTGTAAGTACCATGACACAAGAGACTAATTTTTTTATTGCCTTTATGTTTTTCACAGCACAAACTGATTTATTATATGAAACAATCAGTGGCTGGGTCGTCTGGGAAACAAAAGCAGCTTTTCCACCTTTTGACCACAAGATGTCGTTAGTGTGCACAGTGCTGAAAATGAACCATTTAAGATTCAGTTGATGGGAAAAGGGAAACGAGGAGGGTAACAAGGAGAGCTGGTGGGGCAAATGAACCAATAATCAGGTAACAAGAAGAGCGGGTTAAGACAATAAACAGCTGAGCTCTTGGACACACAGTCGATGAGAACTCCTGTGCTACACAGAACACCACATAAGTTCACAGCCGATGATAAACAGGAGGTGTGTGCTACAACATGAAATGGTGTATTGATCAACGCAACATGGTGCTAAAACTTTAAACTACTTCCCTCAAGCTCCATTTTCAAGATTGGCATGTCAAGTTGGCCTCTTTTCTCTAGCCATAACCGTGTCCATATTCTCCACATAAAAACCACAAGAGCCAAAGTGTGATTGATCTCGCTGATGAGATTTCATTATTTTATACTAACTTGTGTCGTATCCAGAGGTGTTATCATCGTACGGTCTACATGTATGTCGTACTCAAGTTTATTAGATCTGTGAGATTTGTAATGATCTTATAGGATCGTCTGTAGCAGTCATAAAGCGTTGTCACAGTCTCAACCATCACAGGTTATAATTAACAACTGTATCTGTCACATCAAACATAGTAGAAACTAAGTGTTGTTTTACAGTGACATAAAACCTCTGATGTGTTTTGCTGTGAGAGTAGAAAGGCCTCAAATGTTTTGTTTGATTTATATTTGATATTTTTTAAACTTTTGTTGGAAGTTTTTTTTTTCCTTTACAGTGGCATAACTGATGAAAACAGATTTCTCTCTTTCACCAGTCATTTCTAGCAGTAAATGTGTTCATGTGTTTCTCTCGTCTGATGTGTTTCTGTTTGCTATAAAGAGACGCCCTGATTCTCCTAAACATATCTGACTGATGATGATGATGATGATGATGTAAAGAATCTGTGCTGAGGATCAGGTTTGATCGGATCAGAGGGAAACACCAACTCGTCGGTTCAGTCAGTTGCAGACGGGTCTGATCCTAACACACGGGGTTCGGTCGGGTTCAGTCATGTTTTCCTCAGAAATGAACATATTACTACATCTTTACTGGCCCAGTGAAAAATTCTGAGTGTATGATATAATATGATTTAATCTCACTAAAATTACAAGAATAATCAACTCCATTTGTTACAGTACTGTACCTCAAGTCATCTACTCATAATTCAGTGCAGAAAGACACTTAACCCTATAAAGCTACTGTATCATATTCAATATTGATCAGAACTAATGATAAAGCTGTCGCACACAATCTCCTGCAGTCCTTCTGTCTCTGACTGAGAGTTTAGACTCTTTTCTCCAGTGAAAGTCTTTTATTATAACTGTACAAACGTCCTTCAGCTCGTGCTTCACGTGTCTTTGAAATCTGCACTGATTTTATCAAGCAAACGTAAGAATAACTTTGATATTGTTAGTAATATTTTAGGTTTTCTTGATTATCCAGACATCATTTATTATAAAAATCACAAGTATCAGATATGATCATCAGGTTTATTTGTTCATCTCTCAATCATCATTGTATTGCATTATATGTTTTAAAACTTCAGAGATCTGATCATAAACTGAGCATTTAAATATTATCTTACTAAGACATATTATTGCAGATATTGATATTTATATGCATTTTATATCAGTATCTGCTGTACTGTTATAAAGACCTCATTGATTTACATTACAGTCTTCAGAATATCATATTAATATCAGCATCTGCGGCAAACAGCTTGTTTTTGCTCAGTTTGAGTCTCTGAATGAAACTGAGCAGTTTTTCCTACATATTCTCACTTAAAACACATATTCAGAGTTTTACAATGTTTCAATAAACTTCCATTTCAAATAATTTGATTTCTCTGACTATTGTGTCATTAGTCAGGGTTAAAATGTTTAAAGGTTTTAAGGATTGAAAGCGTTGAATCCCTAAACCAGTCTTCTGTCAGCAAGTTATGAGAATGTAAACCACAGAATGTTTCCATCATAATCATCCGTCAAATATGTTGAGAAGAGCTGGAGTTTAGAGGCTGCAGCAGTTAATCACAGTATTACTGCAGTAAACACCGTCAGACACGAGCGGCCGCAGGTATGAGGAGTTTCTGGTTCCTATAAAGTGACACCTTGATTCTGCTAAAGATATTTGACTGATGATGATGATGATGATGTAAAGAGTCTGTGCTGAAAAACCATCAAATGTTCAACCATTTGAATTAAATAGATTTTTCTGACTCCATTGGCAGATATTTGTTCTTGTTTTAATCACAAACTCACTTCATTTTGATGATTTTTCATTAAACTATACTTAATATCTTCAGACACCCAGTACATGTATCTTGATTTAAGAATGTTTAGATATTTGTGCTGGAAAACAAGACAGAAATAATGAGTGAGAACATCATTTTTAGTGTGAAAACATTTAAAATAAGTTTTCAAAGAAATATTAATGTATTAATCAGTGATACAGCAAACAGAGGAAGAGTTTCTGTATAGTTGTGTGAGATTTAGTAGCTTCGCTACATGTTCATTTGTGTTAACGTCACTTTGAACTGGACAAACAGAAATGAGTTTTTGTGTTTTTAAGAATGTGTTCAAATAGATAAACATGAATCTCATTCAACATCCTCAGATTTGATCATATTTGTATCTTTTGCTCCACTGTGATTCACAACTTGGACATTGTTGTATATTATGTTATAAATATTTGATTCAAATCATTTGCTGATGACTTTTCAACAAATTAGATCTCATTGAACTACTTTTTCTTTGGCTGACATCAGCAGTGAGTTGCTGTAGGTGTGTTTCACAGAAATGCTTAGAAAATCTGTGGCCATTGATCAACACGAGAACACAAACAGAAAATCTGTTCATTTATTGATGTATAAGATGACATATTCATGACTCCATTGGATTTTATGATTCGTTTTAGTTTGGACTAACAGGGAATGTTGTGGCAAGGTTCTCTCAAAGTTATGAACAAACGTTCTTCCAGTAACATAAAACGTTCGTTCAAAGTCATCTGGTCTTTAATAATGTTCTCAAAATGTTATCACAAAAACAATATTTACAATGTTCATGGAATGTTTTTGTTTTGTTTTGTTTTCTGTAATGTTTCGTTTGGAAGTTTGTGTAACATTTTTAAATGTTACTATTTGCAGAATATTCAAAGAACATTCAAAAGTAACGTTCGTTTGAAGAATGAAACAATGGAATGTTTCCTCAAAGTTCACATAACCAAGTTTTTTAAAACATTTAAAAAAAAACCTGGAGAGAACATTCAGAAATAATGTTTTCAAAATTAACGGGAACCTTTCCTAAACTTTTTTGGAATATGTTTGTTAGCTGTGGAAATGTCACAGGTTTGTGTTCAATAGAAAGTAACTGGTGGACTGACATGAATCATCAGGGTTGTGAAATCAGAAACTCAGGTATGTAGATTTGATCATCTGGGCAGGCATTCTTTCCATCGTTCAGTACCTGAAGGCACATGTTAATCGAGATGAACAGCATTGTTTTGTGTTGTGATTTGTGTCGGGTTCAATGAGGAGCCATTCACCAGCTTTTCATTTTACATCATACACCAAACTGACTTCTTTAAGAAAAGCCAATTTTATTATCTCGTAAAAGCACAAGCGTGACAGAGTCGGGACAGTAAATGTCAAAGAAGGTCCTGGGGCAGGAGTTCATCTGACAGACCGGTCCACTGGTTTTGAGACGAAACTGTCCGGCATTCAGAGCCTCTCCACCAAAGAGAAAGTAATGTCTTTGTGCCTCCTGCTCCAGGAACTGCTGAACTAAAAACCATGATGTGTTACTCTGCTCTGAATGAGTTAGTTTGGACTACAGTGATTGATGTTTAAACAGCATACTTATTTTCTGCTATTTTTTGATTCCTCCTTTTCTTTAACAGAAGAATCATACTCTTCAGAGCTTTGACCAAAATCCTCTGTAAGTGCGTTCAGGTTCACTGATTGAGATGCTGCGTCATGTGCTCCCTGTCACTGTAATGTTTAAAAAACAATGAGTCTAAATGACCTCATTCATGTCATGTTTACAGCTGTATACGTATTTATTAAGGTGAAAAATAGGGACAGTGAGTGTCCGTGGATGTTTAGAAATAGTAATAAATCAAATCAAAGGGATTGACTGTATCTGATAGGACGATACAAATAATTAAACCTGAATTCTTCCGAATCATCTTTTATTTTCTAATTTATCTTTATTATGACATACACAGATCAGGCATAACATTATGAGCACTGACAGGTGAAGTGAATAACACTGATCATCTCTATATTAGGCAGCAAGTGAACATTTTGTCCTCAAAGTTGATGTGTTAGAAGCAGGAAAAATGGGCAAGCATAAGGATTTGAGCGAGTTTGACAAGTGCTGACCCCTGTCCACAGTGGACACGTGAGCATCAGAACTGGACCATGGAGCAATGGAAGAAGGTGGCCTGGTCTGATATACTATAATAGGTCTTCTGGTATTCCATGCAGAAAATCTTCATACTACACACAGTATACATACTGGATACTGCAGAAATAGTAAGAGTAGTATGATAGTGTGCATTTTGAACACAAGAGTTAGTAAACACTACTCGGTCATGTGATGCTGTGAAGCACTGTCACCCGTCTCCACTATCACAGGCTATAATAAACCAACTCTATAATGTTACATCAAACATTCATAGTGATTGGTGGGATTTTTCAATGACATTTATTAATGTGTGTAGGCCTTAAATGTGTTACGTACACAGAAGGGGACAGCGACACAGGTATTAAAGTTTATTGAGCGACCAGAATATGACAGAGTGCAGGTGAGTGAAGACAGGTTAACACGTTGACTGGTGTAGCTGATAAACTGATACTTGACTTGGTTTTGCAGGATGGGCAGACGGATGGCAGACTTGAAGCTTGAGCAGACACAGATGAACTCACAGGAGACGAGGAGACAACGAGGAGTCGAGGGAACACAGGAGACAGGTAAGTATCTTCAGAGGAGTCCTTAAGGTAAGCAGACTGGTGAGTACCAAGTGCAAACGAGACCGGACAGTGACTGAGTGAGAGCGTGGGCCTTTTGTGCTGCTGGTGATGAGGGTGCTGATGAGCTGCAGGTGTGAGTGATTAGTATTCTGGTGATGACATGCGCTGTGTCTGTGAGAGTGTAGAGCTTGGCGTGTCTGTGACATTACCCCCCCCTCCACGGCCTGCTCCTGAGGGCCGCGGACCCCGACGTCGTGGTGGTCGGCCTCTGCCACGGGGTGCTGGTCTCTCTGGGTGAGTAGCATGGAAGGTGTCAAGTAGGCTGGGGTCGAGTATGTCATTCCTGGGGACCCATGAGCGCTCCTCGGGGCCGTAACCTTCCCAGTCCACCAGATACTCGAGAAGACCACCACGACGCCGGGAGTCCAGGATCTCTTTCACCAGGTAAGCAGCTCCATCATCCACGGTGATAGGAAGGGGGGGTTCCTCGGCTGCGCCAGGCTCTGTGGAAACAGAAACAGAGGGGTAGTGAGGCTTCAACAAGGAGACGTGGAATGTGGGGTGAATTTTGTATTCAGGTGGGAGCTGGAGTTGGTAGGTGACCAGGTTGATCTGCCGCAGGATGGTGAACGGGCCAATGAATCTGGGACTCAGTTTCCTACAGGGCAGGCGCATTCTGATGTCCCTTGTGGACAGCCAAACCTTCTGTCCCGGCTGGTAATTGGGAGCGTTGGATCGTCGAAGGTTGGCTGTCATCCTGCGCCTGCGTAGGGCTCGTTGGAGCTGATGGTGTGCGGAGTCCCAGACCCTCTCGCTCTCTCGGAACCAGTGGTCGACCGCAGGTATGTCCGAAGGCTCTCCTGACCAGGGGAACAGTGGGAGTTGGTAGCCGAGTACGCATTGAAACGGGGTGAGTCCGGTGGTAGGCTGTCGTAGGGAGTTTTGGGTGTACTCGGCCCAACCCAGGAACTGGTTCCAAGAGTCCTGGTGGCCGTGGCAGAAGGTACGGAGGAAGCGGCCGATCTCTTGAACCTTCCGCTCCGTCTGCCCGTTTGTCTGGGGGTGGTAACCGGAGGAGAGGCTGACGGTCACACCTAGGAGGGTGAAGAAGGCCTTCCAGACCCTGGAGATAAACTGGGGCCCTCTATCTGACACAATGTCCTCCGGAATTCCATAGTATCTAAAGACATTGTTGAACATTAGCTCAGCAGTCTCCATGGCCGTGGGTAGTCCCCTTAAGGAAATCAGGCGACATGATTTGGAGAATCTGTCAACGACAACTAGGATGCAGGTACAGTTATCCGAAACAGGGAGGTCGGTGATAAAATCCACTCCTAGGTGTGACCAAGGGCGGTTGGGAACGGGCAGAGGTTGGAGTTTGCCGGAGGGAAGGTGCCGAGGACTCTTTGAGATGGCACATTCCTTGCATCCCTGCACGTACCTTCTGATGTCCGATGCCATGTTCGGCCACCAGAAGCGCTCTTTCAGCAGCAAGAGGGTTTCATTGACCCCCGGGTGGCCAGTGCCCAGTGACGTGTGAGATGCGTGGATGAGGGGAGTGCGCCGTGTCCGAGTGATGTAGAGCAAACCGGGGGGGCAACCCGGCGGAGCGTTGGTGGAGGCATTGGACTCGGGAAGCGTTTCCTCAGACCAGACGATGGGACTTACGAAGAGCTTCTCAGGTAGGATAGGCTCAGGAGTGTCTGAGGGTTCATCGGGACCATGGAGGCGGGAGAGGGCGTCTGCTTTCATGTTTTTAGAGCCTGGACGGTAGGAGATGGAGAAGTGGAAACGAGTGAAAAACAGAGCCCAACGTGCTTGGCGGGGGTTAAGTCTTTTTGCTTCACGGAGATACTCCAGGTTTTTATGGTCGGTTAACACAGCGAACGGATGTTTAGCACCTTCGAGCCAATGCCTCCACTCTTCCAGGGCAAGCTTGATGGCGAGAAGCTCCCTGTTGCCGATGTCATAGTTTGTCTCCGCCGGGTTGAGTTTGCGGGAGAAGAAGGCACATGGGTGGAGTCTACTTGGATTCCCCTGCTGCTGTGACAACACCGCTCCCACTCCGGTGGTCGAGGCGTCAACCTCCACGATTAAGGGTTTCTCGGGGTCCGGATGTACCAGGAGGGGAGCGGTGATGAAGGCTTTCTTGGGGGTTTCGGAGGCTTGGATGGCTGCTGGGATCCAGGACAGAGACTTGGGCTTACTGCGCAGGAGGTTGGTGAGTGGAATGGAAATGGTGCTGTAACCTTGAATGAATCGACGGTAGAAATTGGCAAAGCCCAGGAATCTTTGGAGTTCTTTTATGGTGGTGGGAATGGGCCAGTCCTTGATAGCAGAAACCTTCCTCTCGTCCATCCAGATGCCACTGCGGTCGATGTTGTACCCAAGGAACTGCACTGAGGGTTGGTGGAAGGTACATTTCTCTGCTTTGAGGTACAGGTGGAACTCCCTCAGGCATTGCAGGACCTCCGCAACGTGGTGGCGATGGTCGGCCATGCTCCGGGAGTAAATCAGGATGTCGTCGATGTAGACCAGGACTGACTTGTGGAGGAACTCCCGGAGCACCTCATGGATAAAATCCTGGAATACGGAGGGGGCGTTGACCAATCCATACGGCATGACCAAGTATTCATAGTGGCCAGTAGGGGTCACAAATGCGGTCTTCCACTCGTCCCCCTCACGTATCCGGATGAGGTTGTACGCGCTGCGGAGGTCCAACTTGTTGAACACAGTGGCACCCCGGAGGTGTTCGAGAGCGGATGGGACGAGAGGAAGTGGATAGCGGAATTTAACAGTTATCTTGTTGAGTGCTCTGTAATCTATGCAGGGCCTCAAGCCTCCGTCCTTCTTGGCCACGAAGAAAAAGCTGGAAGCAGCAGGGGAAGTAGACGGACGGATGTAGCCTTGTGACAGAGCCTCCTGGATGTATTCCTCCACGGCCTTCTCCTCCGGGATGGAAAGTGAATAGATCTTCCCTTTGAGCACTGGCTCACCCGGCAGCAGATCGATGGCACAGTCCCATGGCCGGTGTGGAGGCAGCGTGGAGGCTTTCTTGGGGCAGAAGACATCACTGAAGTGGGAGTAACATTGGGGAATTTCCACGGAACAGTTTTCAAGGGGGCTTTCAATGGACGTGGCACAGACTGGTAGATTCTCAGTGTGAGGAGGGCTTGGAACGGGAAACTTGGGAAAGCAGTCCAGGAAACACTTGTCACCCCACTTCAGGATTTCCCCAGTTCTCCAGGAGATGACAGGATTGTGCTGGTCCAACCATGGGCGCCCTAGAATCATGTCATAGGTAGATTCCTCCAGAACCAGCAGATGGAGTTGTTCAACGTGTAGGACGCCGACTTGAAGTTGGATGGGTCCAGCACTGAGACGAACTTGTCTTCGGCTAAGGGGTTTTCCAGTCACCGAGTGGATCTCGTAAGTTGTCGGCGTGGCTGTTGTCTTGAGGCGTAGCTGGCGGCAGAGGGCGCCGGAGATGAAGTTGCCGGCTGACCCAGAGTCGAGGAGGGCACTAACTGGAAGAGACAAAACAGCAGCAGTAAGGTTTACTACAGTGGTGAGTGGTTTCATCTTATTGAGAGAAGGAACGATGACACTCACCATTGGATGAGCTGGTCGAGTGGGGCATTCAGAGATGTAATGCCCAGATAATCCACAATAGAGGCATAGATTCTGGGTCAGCCGCCTCTGCCACTCAGCCGAAGACAGACGAGTATTCTCCACTTGCATGGGTTCGTTGGCTGGTTCTGGAGAGCTGACGGATTCTGGTCGGCGGAGTGATGATGGAAACAACGGCTGGCCCTGGTGTTCTTCAAGACACGACTGCATACGAGTGGCGAAGCGGATGGAGAGTTGGATAAATCGTTCGAGCCCGATGGAATCCTCGTATGCAGCGGGATGCAACCGCACGCATAGATCCAGCCCTTGACGATAGGTTGTAGTGAGGGCTTGCTCATTCCAGCCACTTGATGCAGCGAGGGTTCTGAACTGGAGGGCATAATCGTTAACGGACATTGAACCTTGTTTGAGTTGGTATAATTGCTCACCGATAGAAGAGTCCCAGGCAGGTCTTCCAAAAACTTCTTTGAAGTGAGCGATGAAACTGGAGAGAGACTGTGTGATGGGATTTTTCTGCAACCACAGCGGTTCAGCCCAGCGAAGAGCCTTGCCCTCTAGTTGAGAGATTATGAAAGCGATCTTAGCGCGATCGTTCGGGTACAGGTGCGGTTGCATCTCCAGGACCACCGTACATTGCAAAAGAAATCCGTTGCAATCCTCCGCCGAACCAGAGAAGGGCGCCGGTTGAGCCATGGGACTGGCGACGGCAGGTGGTGAAGGAGAAGCGGCGGTGGATGCGGAAGTGCTCGCTGGTGCAGATGCTAGCGGTGTACTGGTGAGTGCTCGGCGCAGGGCGTCCACGAGCTCCTGGAAAGGGTCCTGGGTGCTCATTCTGGTGCTCAGTGGTGTTGGTGTCCGGTCTTCAGTTACATACACAGAAGGGGACAGCGACACAGGAATGCAGGTATTAAAGTTTATTGAGCGACCAGAATATGACAGAGTGCAGGTGAGTGAAGACAGGTTAACACGTTGGCGTGTCTGTGACAAAATGTTTTGTTTGGTTTTTATTTGACATTTTCAAACAATAATTTTTGAATTTTTGTAAAACATTTCTGGCAGTAAATGCTCATCACTGCAGTGTTGTTGTGTGTGTTTCAGGTCTGATGTGTTTCTGTCTCTAAAAAATGAATTGCTGTATTTGTGTCTTATCTGTGTCTTACTGTCATTTAGTTTTCTTTTGTTTTTCTTTTAATTGATATTGTTCAGCACGATGGTCAACCACCGTTGTTTTTATTGTGCTTTATAAATAAATTGAGAATTGAGATTAAATCCACTCACTTCTGTCAGGGATTATGATGTTTTAAAGTGAACATTCCCAGAATTCAGAGCGATTTCAGTGTGTTTGCTCGTTTCACAACGAAACCGAGAGCCCAACCCTTACACCACAGATTCTTAACATCAGTCGAACACAGAAGAATCAGTGTGACTTTAGACCTGCAGCAACTACAGTATTTACTTTTTAATATGAGTGTAATTTGAGGTGAATCCCCATCACAGCAGTGTTATGAGACAGTGATGCTCAAGAGGCTTTAAAGAAAAACATTCCTATAAAGTGAGGCTTTTTTAAACAGTGTTTTCACATGAATAAACATGAATCATTTATCATCCTCAGAACTGAACGAGAACATGATCAGATTTGTATATTTGACACCATTGTGATCATTTTAGCTTGGCTTTGTGTTCAGAAGCAGAAAGAAAGTTATCAAGGCATTTGCTTTGATTAAAATGATATGAATTAAAGTCAGTCGTTGTTTATCACCCTACGAAAGTGAATCAAGATGAACAGCATTGTTTGGTTTGACACTGATGGAACTGGTTTTGGAAATCTCATGTTGTGGCAAATAAAATTACATCACCGAATAAGAGACAAACATGTCCAATTATCTTTAAAGATGGTTTAATTCCTTGGAAGAAAAGGTCAGCAGTCTTACAGTCTAGATACTGATGGTGAGGAGGACATTCTTGCTCTCTCACAGCCTCATCTCTCAGTGTTTTCTCTCTCGGCCGATGATGGTGTCTTCAACCTCATGTGGAACATTCTTACACTTGTTCATCTTCTGTCCTTGGGTGGAGGCCCTGCTGTCACGTACCAACACCTTTTACTCTTATATTCTGAATTTTTTAAATATATTAAAAATTCCATTACACCCACACCTTTGAAGGGCGTGGCCTCATCACACTATAAAAGAGCTGCTCTAAAGCAAACACTTCTAAAATCATGGCTCAAAAACTCAAATAATTCAACTCAAATAATTCAGCTCAACTCAAATAATTTGTATTGTAACAGCTTTAAGGAAAGAGAAGTTTTTATAGGACACTCATCCCGGGGCAGGAGCACCAACACTGATCCAGCAGCAGTGGAAACAGACTCGGCGGTTCCGTTATTTGAAACTGATTGTACTGTAGGCCGGCATACAACACCCCTTCATCAGAGAGACGAGTTACTCCAGAGTGTCTCAGGAGCTCCTGCCCCAGGCACTTCTGCTCTCACAGCCGCGGTGAGTGATTCTGATCTGTTTGAATTAGTTTAGGATCCTAAAGTCACATTCTGCATTTACAGCACAGTTATGAACTTTAATGGTTGTGATTCATGAATGCTTTGGAGTAACAGACCTAAGGTTCAAAAAATGAAAGTTTGAATACTGGGCTTTTCACAGCACTTATATATTGTTGTCCAGTTGTTAGTTTAACTGCTTCTATTGAAATGTTTAGTGAACGTAAGAAATGTGTTTTAAAATGTATGCCACATTATGCACTGTGCATAAACAAAACATGCATATAAAACATTTAAAATTAGTTGTTTATTTGATCATCAGTGATGCAGTAAATGATACAGAGCAACAGTTCATCTATTGTTGCGTGAGATTACTTGTGTAATGTTTTTTTTAAATGTTATTATTATAGATGAACAAACACCCCACTATGAATGATGGTTTTACTGTAGTAATGGACTCTGCGGTTCCATCCGTTGAAAGAAACCATGATGACTCTTAATCTCATTGTAGAATCAAAGTTTGCCTTTTACATCACTGCAAAAAATGATGACTTAATATCTTCAGTCATTCTTCTCCAGTAAATGTAACTTGATTTAAGAATGTTTAGATATTTGTGTTGGGAAAAAAAAGACAAAAACACTGAGGAAGAACATCATACATCTAACATAAATTATAAACTAAACTAAACTTAAATTTAATCCTAAAGTCCGACAGAGATCTGATTCTTACTCCTATCTGAACCGGTATCATATAAACTGATATATTCAGATAGTTTCTAATAGAGAAACATTACAGAAATAAAAATCAGAATAAATTTAGGAAATAATTTAGAAATAGACAGAAAAATCAGTGTTGCATTACAATATATAAATCTAAAATAACACATTACATTTACTCTCACCACAAATAAACGATAATATACAATCTGTTGGGATATTGAGTTAGCTCCTACAATGTTAAATGTTTAAATAATGTTCATCAAATATAAATTCATACTAACCATTGGCTCTGATTCCTCTTTTCCATTATAGATGAGAAGAAAGAAAGTCAAGAAGAACATCAAGCGCTTTAAGGCCAGAAGGTAAAAAACATAATTTGTAATTGTAATATATGTATGTATGACAGGACTAAACACACATCAGAGTAAATGACACATTTGATTTCATTTACCTCTAAACCACTAGAAATTGATTCTGCGATAAGTTGATCTAATATTTAATGTTTTAATTGATTTAGCTGATGAGAATAGATCAAATTGCCGGAGGTGTTTTAAGAACAATGTCAGTTTTCAGTTTTGCTCAAGGCAAGATTTTCAGTAACTGTAGAATACAGTAAAAATATGGTGTTTGGGGTAAAAAATGCTCTTGTTGTTGGGGCTAGAAAAAACATATTGCTTTAATCAAATTAACTGCATCACTAATGGAATAAAAAGTCCTGCTCCTGAAGTAAAGACCCCTCAATACCTTTACTTTTATATGATTTCTAATCAAAACAAACGAAAATATCTTTCCCACAAACTGTTGTTGCGTCAAAGTTCAATGAAAAGAAATGTATTATTTCTATAATCACATACTAATTTTTTACTATTATCGCTTTTAGAATATGTTCTGCTGGACAATAAATTAACGAAACATTATAAAAGTGTTTTTCCTTCTCTAGCGAACAACATGAATGCATGTTCAGTGTTCAGTCAATGCTGTAATTACAGTCATTAGTGTGTGTTGATCAGGATTCACTCTGAATGTTTTGTCAGATTGATGGAGGAGCCGCCGTGGATCTACAGAGATCAAAATGACAACATCAGGAGCATTGATTTGAGCAAGAAGGGAAATTATGTTAGAATTGTAATTCAATTAATGTATTATTTTCATGAATATCTGTTTCCTATATGTTCCCTTTTTCCTATAAATCAAACAATATCTTCTAAGGTTTCAGGGTTCATGAAACATTTTAATATCAATAACAAATTTATCAATCAGTGTGGTTTTGCTGTGATTGAACTAAAAGAAGGATCGTCTACATTGATCGGACCCTTTAAGCCAGTTAATGTTTCTGAGAAAAAACATCTTTTAGATATAGATCACAGTGAAGAGCAATGTATTCGTGAAATAAAGGAAGAAATTAAAGGAAAAGAGAAAATGACAAAAGCCATATATATATTTACTAAATATAGTCCCTGCTTTTGTAGAAAAGATCGTGATTCTTGTATGATCCAGTTGGTTCGTTTCTCTGAGGAAATGTACAGTTATAATATAGAGGTTGTCATCGCCTTCCAGGACTTTTATGGTGCATCAGGGAATATAGTTAAAGAGCTGAAGGTCCTGATGAATGATGAAGATCCTTCCATTAAAAAAGCATTACTGGGGTTAAAAGAAAACATGAAAGAACAACATCGTAGATCAACATTTATATGTTTCCATGGAAACAAACATAAAAAGAGAAGTAGTATTAAAACATATATCACAGATGAAATAAGAAAATATAAGATAAGTAATACTGAAAATGTTGAACGTTTTCTTTCTCAGAATAACTTTAAAATGGAATTTCTCTCTAAGAAAATGACATTAAATGAGTTCAAGAAATTTGGAGAAGAACAGGCACATAAACTGAAAACACACCTGAAAAACCAGAATGTTAGCGAGGAAATTAGAGAAAAAGCTTGTTTGCTTTTTTATTCTAAGTGGTGTGAACTAGTATATGAAGAATATGAAGAGTTTATCTATAAGAAGCTCAGTGATTACATTAACAGCTTTGCTGTTAGAATCGCTTATGATAATATAAAGGCCATCACAAATCACTTTCATCTGGAAAGAGTGAAGTAAACTGATCCTTTTTTTCTGCATTTTTAGTTCAGTCTGTCTCTGACAATGATTCTCCATCTCACTGCCTGTTAGAAAACACCTGTTCAATGTCATTCTCAACAAATACATTTATTCAATAAATCTATATCCTTTCACGTTGTCTCCTGTTTTCTTGGTTGTAGGAGAGCGAATTTCAGCTCTCTTAACCTCAACTCTATCAGCCTGATTCTAGAGAGATCTTTCAGCCAGATAATCTGGACCAACATTGTGTTAGTATATAATAATAATAATAATAATAATAATCAAAAATAATATACCCAATATTCAACCACAAAGCTGTGTTGGTGATTGTTAAAGAGTACTACTCTAATTGAATGATAGCATTGTCATTTTTATTTGTATGGTCCTTCGGATACTGTGTATCCGAAATTTTCGTATGCATTTTTTCGTATTCGTGATCCTGAAAAATTCGTCACGCACAGAGACCTTGCACACTGAGTCCGATGCGTATTAATGAATCTGTTGCGAAAAAATTCTCAAAACAATACAAAATGAAGTCTTCAAGCAGTGAGCATGATTTAGTTGTCCTCTCTCTTCTTAAAAAGACAAAAAGAAAGAGGAAATATTGGGTCCATCCAATCCTGAGATTGCATAGAGAGGAAGGAGAGTTCACCTCATCAAGGAGCTGCGGGATTATCCCGAGCGTTTCAAAGTTTACTTCAGGATGTCATTGGCTTTGCTAGCGATACTGGTACAGTCTGTTTATATTCTGCCTCTTTCTGCATGTTGTTTGTCATTCAGTCCTGCTGTTTTGTGCTGTAGACGACGTGGATCAACTTGTCAGATAGCATTCGGGATTTTGGCTTTCGCTTGTACGGTGGCTCTGAATTGTCAAAACGTCTCTCAAAATGCGTGCCACGGATGCGAAAAAAGCAGAAAATCGAACCTGATCTGAATTTTTTTATGACGGACGAAAGTTTCGGAGGTAGTGTGCAAATATGATTGACACAACGTGAGGTTGTATTTATTTTTTAATGTGTGAAAATTTCAGACGCGAATTTCGGACTCAGTGTGCAAAGGCCTTAAAGGATTAGTCCACTTTTAAATAAAAATTTCCTGATAATTTACTCACCCCCATGTCATCCATGATGTCTATGTCCTTCTTTCTTCAGTCGAAAAGAAATTAAGGTTTTAAACTTATGGAAAAAACGGAACTGGTGCGCGTTCGTTTCATAAGTTGAATAGGGAAGGCGTAGGACATTCAGCGTAAGCTTTTTAAAGAATACGGAATCGCGGTCCTTTCGGAAGCACTTGTGATGCGATCATTTGTGTTTATAAAGCATATACATTTTCTTTTTTTTTTTAGAAAATGGCCGATGGTTTCTCTAGATAAGACTCTTATTCTCTTAAACTTTTCGACTGAAGAAAGAAGGACATGGACATCTTGGATGACATGGGGGTTAGTGATGTCCGGTTTGTGAACGAATCGTTCAGTTTAATCTCTAGTAAGCAAACACTAATCCACAAATTACTAAAGTTACTCACTTTTTGACATGCCTGACACTCGCTCTGACTCAAAATAAAGCAACATCGAGGAGTTATTCAGTTACTCCAACAGTATACTGACTTAACCTGCTGTGAAGAGAGAACTGATGATGATGAGCACGAGCAGCTGATATGAGTGCGCATGCGCGGCGCATACGAACGAACGTACACGGCCTGTCACCGTTCTCGTTCTCGGAGTCAAGAATCGGTTGCAACGGTTTTCGGATCACCAGTACACAACCGAGAACCACTTCTTTCGGACATGTCCGATTTGAGAACCGATGAGCTGATGATACTGCGCATGCGTGATTCAGCGTGTGATCTGAACAGTAATGACTGTCACAGCATCGGGCTGAACCGAACTAGTAGGACAACTGATGCTATGAAGGGGCTAATCTGGTGAAACGTAAGTTTATCTAATTACAAATAAATCGTGATGGATTATGTATATTAAGAGGATCATGGTTTCTGCGCTGATGAAGACTAATTTATTAACTTTGTAACTGTAAAACATGGTTTGTACATCACTGCCTGGATGCTTTAGATGCAAAACTAAATTGTAAGAAACGTTTCAGATTATAATGATGTTTTAGTTGACTGATGTTATGATTACTGACTTTATATATTTGAATGTGTTAAGTGTTTTTTCATCCCGGCCCGCGATAGACGATGTCATTACGTCATCGCGAATGACGTCATTACGTCGGAGCGTAAAAGAACCGGTGAACCGTTTTTTTCAACCGGTTCATTGAAACGAACTGTCCGAAAGAACCGGTTCACGGAAAAGAACCGAACTTCCCAGCACTAATGGGGGTGAGTAAATTATCAGGAAATTTTTATTTGAAGGTGGACTAATCCTTTAACAGTTATCCTGTTAGAGGGGTGACATTTTTCTTCCTGGCCATTAGAGGGCAATAGAGAGAGGACATGGTTTCCAGTTTTAGATGGAGTGTGAGGAAATTAGTAAAAAGCATTTAGATATGCTCCAATAATTCCTATCTCCATTGTGGGTTATGCCCCCACCTCAAGTTGAGCTAAACTAATTAGAAAGAAGGCAAAAGGAAGGTCCATATGAAGCTGAAGTGTGTGGGTCAAGATATGGGGATTATATGCACATTTACATAGACGCTTGGAAAGATCCAAAAACAGGTCATGTGGGCACTGCATTCATAATTCCAAAGTTAAAAGTGTGTAAGAACAGGAGGATATCAGACTGTTTATCACGGAGAGATGTTTGCAATAATTATGGCATTAAGGTGAATTAGTGAAGTTAAAATATCAAAGGCAATAATATGCTCAGATTCTAGTTCAGCTCTAACAAAGTAAATACCGTCCTGATTTACAACATGCTGAAGAACAAACTATTACAGCAATAGAAGAATACTTAACTAACAATGAGAATATTATAGAGGAGCGACAAACAGTGTCTATATTAAATTTTACTAATAAAAGCCCCTCTTCAGACAGAAAAGATGATGAATCTTGTACGATTAAGTTAGGTTGTTTCTCTGAGAAAATACACATATAATATAAAGCTTCACAATTTCTTTGTGTACATTTATGGTGCAACAGGCGAGAATATATTAAATGAGCTTCGGGAACTGAGTAGTTGTCACAAGTGAGGCTCCCGCACTTCCTCCCCCGCACCACCGGAGGGAGCCTTCACCGGAATATTGAATAACCATCATTCAGACTACATTTCCCATAGGCCCTCATTCCTGGGACTGATTGCACACACACCTGCACCACATCACACTCACACTATTTAAGCAGCACGCACACACACACACACTGCGAAGTCTTGATTTGCCCCGGTGATCTTTTCTAAGCGTTTTCTGTGGATTGTTATACTGTTGCCGTTTGGACTGTTTACCTCTTGTGATTCTCTGCTGCCTGCCTTGATCCTTGCCTGTTCACTGGACTGTGTTAGTTTGCCACCTGCCCTGATCTCTGCCTGCTTCCTGATACCGTCTGTCTTCCGCCTGCCTCGACCATTGCCTGTCCCCGTTTACGTCTCTGCCTCTGCCCTTACCTACCAGGTACCACGCCCCCCAAGGGCAGGATATTCCCTTTATCCCAACCTGAATCTGCTGCTATGAAAAAATTCATTGAAGAGGAGCTAGCCAAAGGATTCGTTCGGCCCTTAACGTCACCAGCGGCATCAGGCTTCTTCTTTGTCAAGAAGAAGGACGGCAGTCTCAGACCCTGCATTGACTACCGCGGACTTAATGATATCACCGTCAAATTTCGTTACCCTTTGCCCCTGGTTCCAGCAGCTCTAGAGCAGTTACGGCAGGCTGAATACTTTACCAAGCTGGATCTTCGCTGTGCCTATAATCTAATACGCATCAGAGAGGGGGACGAATGGAAAACTGCCTTTTCCACCGCCACTGGCCACTACGAGACCCTTGTGATTCCGTTCGGGCTGGCCAACAGTCCCTCCGTGTTCCAGTCCTTCATTAACGATGTCTTTCGGGACATGCTCAACCGCTGGGTCGTAGTTTACATAGATGACATCCTCATCTATTCCAGCACGTTTGAGGAACACATCCAACACGTCCGGGCTGTTCTACAACGCCTCATTCAACACCAACTCTACGCCAAGCCCGAGAAATGTGAGTTTCACCGCACATCCACGTCTTTCTTGGGGTATGTCATCAGTCACGAGGGAGTGGCTATGGACGACGGCAAGGTGAGAGCAATTCTAGAATGGCCACAACCGCGAACGCTGAAAGAACTGCAACGATTCCTGGGGTTCGCTAATTTCTACAGGCGGTTTATAAGGAACTTCAGTGGCATTGCAGCACCTCTAACCTCCATGACCAAACGACAATCCACACGTCTCACCTGGTCCAATGAGGCTACACAGGCTTTCCAGGAATCAAAGGAACGTTTCACCACTGCTCCCATTCTCCGTCACCCAGATCCAGAGCTCCCCTTCATCGTAGAGGTTGACGCATCCAGCACAGGCATCGGGCAAAATGTTTCCATGTGCATTCTACTCGAGGAAGTTATCAGCAGCAGAACGAAACTACGATGTAGGCAACCGGGAGCTACTAGCTATGAAGGCAGCATTGGAGGAGTGGCGGCACTGGCTGGAGGGAGCACAACACCCATTCACCATACTCCCTGACCACAAGAACCTTGAATATCTCCGTTCAGCCAAACGTTTAAACCCCAGACAAGCCAGGTGGGCCATGTTCTTCACCAGATTTCAGTTCACCGTGACATATCGACCAGGCTCAAGGAACATCAAAGCCGACGCGCTGTCTCGCCAAGTGGAGGAGGTAGAGAGAACAAAGATCGAGGAAAACATCATCCCCGACAAACTTCTGGTCGCTCCCGTACAATGGGACATCATGACAGAAATCACCGAACTCAACGCACAGACTGTACCACCCCCAGAATGCCCACCAGGTCGCACGTTTGTACCAGAAGCCCTCCGCAGCAAATTACTGTATCAAGTTCATGCTCTTCCCAGTTCTGGTCACCCGGGTATTACTGCCACACTCCATCTGTTACAGAACCGGTTCTGGTGGGACACCATGCTAGCAGAGACCACTCAGTTCGTAAAAAACTGCACGGCCTGTCAAACCTCAAAACCATCCCGTCAAGTACCCTCCGGTCTGTTACAGCCACTGCCCATTCCTCAACGCCCCTGGTCCCACATAGCAACTGACTTCGTCACCGACCTCCCTGTGTCCCGTGGCCACACCACCATTCTCACGGTTATGGACCGATTCTCTAAAGCCTGTCGACTCATTCCACTACCCAAACTACCATCTGCTTTTGAAACAGCAGAGACCCTCTGCAACTACGTATTCCGTTTCTACGGCCTGCCTGAGGACATTGTGTCGGACAGAGGGCCACAGTTCACATCCCGGGTATGGGCAGCTTTCTTTAAATACTTGAATGTCAATGTCAGTCTCACATCAGGATACCACCCCGAATCCAATGGCCAAACAGAGCGCATGAACCAAGAGCTCACCAGATTCCTACGCACTTACTGCCAACAAAATCAAAACGACTGGAGTCGTTACCTGATGTGGGCGGAATACGCACAAAACTCTCTCCAGAAAACCGCCACCGGCGTGACTCCCTTCAAATGTGTACTTGGCTACCAGCCACCACTTTTCCCTTGGTCCGGTGAACCGACCAACCTACCATCCGTGACAGAGTGGCTGCAACGAAGCGAGGAGACTTGGAACTACTCGATTCCAGGCGCCGGGGTGGGAGACTTCAGTACCTAGTCGACTGGGAGGGGTACGGCCCGGAGGAGCGATCCTGGGTCGATGTGGATGATATCCTGGACCCCTCACTCACAGAAGAGTTTCACAGGACGCATCCGGAGAGACCGGCCCCTCGACCACGTGGTAGACCCCGGCGTCGTCCGCCTCCTCGCGTCTGGAGCCGCTCGCAGGGGGGGGGCTCTGTCACAAGTGAGGCTCCCGCACTTCCTCCCCCGCACCACCGGAGGGAGCCTTCACCGGAATATTGAATAACCACACACACCTGCACCACATCACACTCACACTATTTAAGCAGCACGCACACACACACACTGCGAAGTCTTGATTTGCCCCGGTGATCTTTTCTAAGCGTTTTCTGTGGATTGTTATACTGTTGCCGTTTGGACTGTTTACCTCTTGTGATTCTCTGCTGCCTGCCTTGATCCTTGCCTGCTTCCTGATACCGTCTGTCTTCCGCCTGTCCCTGTTTACGTCTCTGCCTCTGCCCTTACCTGTGTATACTGTTCTTAATAAAAGCTGCAAATGGATCCCCATTCTGTTGACCCATCATTACAGTAGTGATGAAGATCCTTTGGTTAAAATGACATTGCTATGGTTAAAAGAAAAGGTTAACAAAGAACACTGTAGATCAAAATTTAGATTTTCACAGATAAACCAAGCAAAGAAATCATATATGCAAGATAATATCGTAACAGAAATTAAGCAAATAACCGATAAGAAAAGTCAGAAGTTCCTCTCTTCTCTACACAAGTTTGAAATAGTTTTTCCCAGTAATCCATCGACATTAGATGAGTTGAAGAGCTCTGGAAAACAACAGGCAGATGAACTGAAAATACACGTGAAAGAACAGAATGATAGTGAGGAAATTAGTGAAAAAGTCTGTTTGCTTTTCCATTCTGAGTGGTGTGAACTAATAGATAAAGAATATATATTTAATAAAGAACATGAAGAACTAGAACATAAAGGGAAAAAATATAACGAGTTAGAGTTTAAATATCTGAAGTTCTGTGAAATCATCAACGCATTTACTGTTAACTTCGCTCTTGATGATATGAAGGACATCACAAGCCATCATCTGACAAGAATAGATTTGCTAGGGTTAGGGTCAGTTTTTTGTATTTAGATGAATTATTATGCATATATTACTCATTTTTCTTTTTATTCTTTTACTGTATTTTTTTTTCTTGTTTTTGTATTTAATTTTGCTGTAAGTTTACAACAATATTGCATATATAACTATCAATCTGTTGCTACATAATCTTACATTGTGCAGGTGATGGGTCGTTCTTATTACTGAATCTGTAATCATCTCCATAAATCCATGTGATTTTTCTGACAGCTTCCCATAAATGCATGTGATTTATTCAATAAATCTTTGCTTATATTATTAATAATACATTTATTTTGTATAGTGCCTTTAAAAATTGCTTTCTCAAAGTGCTTTACAACACAAGCACAATAATATAAAACACAAAGTACAGAAAAAGAAACATGAAATACCACTGAATAATAATGATAATAATAATAATCAATTAAAAGCGATCCTGAAATAAAAACGTTTTAAGGTGCAATTTAAAGATGACTACTGAATTTGCTTCCCTGATGTCAGAGAAATCCACAGTTTGAGAAATCCATAAGATGAGAAAGCCCCGTGACCCCTGGAGCGAAGCCGTGCTTTAGGAACGACTGAAAGACCACTCTGAGAAGAACACAGCTATAGGTCAAGTGTGTTAAAAGATCAGCCAAGTACTGAGAACCAGACCATGCAAGGCCTGGTTGTCTCCTGTTTTGTGTTCTTGGTTGTAGTGAATCTCTAACAGAGAATAGAGTTATTTCACAGTAAACCAGAACAGATTGAGAACACTGCAATTAAAGTCTGTTACATAGTTAATGCAACTTAAAACAATTACATGTTATTAACGAGGAATTTAGTTTTATTTTTGTGTGGCTCAACATTTTTAAGTAAACGCTCCTATTTAAATTATTATTTTTAAGTTTACTGAACGACGTAAAGTGACGTCATTATATCATTACTGACAAATTACAGTAATTCTCATTTTTTTTATACGGGACAATTACTGTATTATTTATACAGTATTTTTTTCTGTTTTTTTAAATTACATACAAATTTGTGTCAAATTACATGAATAATCATAATCTGTAATTAAACATGTAGTTCATTATATTAAAGGTTGATATCCATACTGAAAATTTAACATTCTTAATAATCTGCACAATGGGGTCAGAAAAATAATCTTATTTCAATCCAAAAACTAGATTATTGGCATTACCCCATTGGCAGATTATTTTGCTTGTTTTAAACAAAAACTCACTTAATTTTGACTTATCTTTTCTGAAAACAAGGCAACCATTTTTACTTGTCTAGAAAATGCTTCTTGATTTAATAATTTTTAGATATTTGTACTGGAAACAAGACAAAAACTTGTTTGAAAAGCATGTTTGCAGAGGTAGAGAGTCATCATGCTGCTGCAAGAACAGTGTTGAAATGATTAAACATGCATTAATTATCTGTCATTGTTTTCCTGTTTGCACTGTTTCCCATCACTAGTTTGTTGTGGTTTTTGGTTTGTCATCACTGTCACTGCATTCTCTCTTCATCATCGTATTTGTGTTTGATCATCTCATTATTGAAGAGCTCATTTATTGTTGAATTAGTCAGACAGCATTTCATCATTTTCAGTTTATGGTCTCATACTATGAATCCTGTAACGGCCTAACCACTGCAGTCAACAGCTGAAGTATCAGGCTGTTAAATAAAGTCTGCAGACAAACGTTGTAACTTGTATGCGATTATGTCAGTGTTTGAATAAGTGTTACTGTGGACAGAGGAATAAACCAGCAGGTTGTGTGACACTGCAGTGATACAGAGCATGTCACAGTTGTGCACAGCTGCGTTTAGACATGAGAGTGGTTCTAAAGCAGGGATTTGTTCAAATGTGAAGGTCATTATTGGTCATGTGAATGTAACTGTAAATCACAAGTATAGACAAACATGTACACACACTCTTCCCCTAACCCTAATTTAACCCTAAATTCAAAGGGAAATGATAGGTGAATAGTTTAAAACTAGTTTTTTTTTCTGTAGTTGCAACAGTATTTGTTGTCTCTCTGTGTTTCTTTGGGTGTGATTGGTTAATCTGAATGTCATCCAGGAATCTGGCCAATGACAACATGGGTTGTGGGATGTTGAAAAAACATGAATGTGAACACAAGACATTTTCCAATGGCTAATGGATGTATTGCAAATGCCAAAAGGTAAATGCCTTTTATTATATATACTTTTTCTACTGTTACGTGTAGATATAGTGCAGTGGGCGCTATGACAGTGTTGTGGCGATGATATAAGATTCAGAGAATGGCGGTTTCAATTTTATTCATGAAAACACAAACTATGGAATCTACCGTGACTGTGTCACACTGGCTGTAGTAACGTGCACGATGAAGGAGATAGAGAACAAAACAGTCTTTATTTAATCCACCGAAGAAAACTCACAGGAGAAATAAAGGTAACACTTATTTTAAGGTGACATTGTTACACGTTATTACATGTACTTATTCTGGTAATAACAGTAAATTCTGCATAATTACAGGTATCTGAACCAAACCCTAACCTTATAGTAATTACATGCAGTTTGTATTAATTAGTATTACTCAGTACTTATTCAAGTACAATGTAACTATGTCACCTAAAATAGAGTGAATGTAATCAGTGAGGGAACAAACTGCCTTACAATGGGGATCTAGGCAAGTTTATTTTTAGGAAAGGCGAGTTTATTTATATAGCACATTTCATACACAATGATAATTCAAAGTGCTTTACAGGAAAAGGAAACAAATACATAAGAGTAAAAATGGAAATGAAAGTAACAATAAAGCAGAGAAAATCCAACAGAGTCAGAGAGTTTCAGTCAGAATATTTATTCTATGTACTTTTTTAATTTGTATAAACACTTTACTTTTATATCATCAACACTTTTAATATCAAATGAAATCGCATCACTATCTCTATCAGCAGTTAAACCTGTGAGTAAAACACTAAACTACAGAATAACAGAGAAAACAAGAACAACAGGAGCCGTATTCACAAAACATCTCAAGGCTTAAAGTAGCTCCTAACTTGCCAATTTAGGAGAAACTCTTATATAAAAATAACGGGTGTCAGTCCTAAATGTAGGACTCCTACAATTTTGCTCTAAGAGTATTACACAAAGCATTTTAGCACTAAAACTCGCCCCTAAACCTGTGAAACATTAGGAGTCGTCAAGAGGACTTCTAAAATACCAAATCACAAACAATCCTAAAATGGTTGTTGCCGGCAATCTGCCTCAGCAATCCACCCAAAGACACTGAACACTATTGAGAAAACAGTGATACAGCCTTGAGTTCTGAACGTTTCCTTCATAAATGCAATAAATATTTTGATTTATAGACTTTAATCTACGATGGCATAACATAAAGCTTCATTTATGTACAGGCAAAATGTATTGAATGATGGAGAATAAAAATTGTCATCATCCATAGCAACGAGGTCAGCCCCGCCCTTACTCTTAGCTTAAGACTTCAGTCTATTCCTTAGTAGAAGTTTGTCTCAGCAAATTTGTGAATAGGTTTTAACAGAAAACTCTCAACTAAGAACTTTTACTGCCATTTAGGAGAACTCTTAGTGGTAAGATCAAATGTTTTGTGAATGCGGCCCCTGATGATTTTACCAGGATAAAAAAAAAAAAAGACAAACAAATTTAAATCCTGATTTACTGTTCATAATTAGGAATGCACCGATACCGATACCAGTATCATTATCGGCCGATACCAAGCTCATGTACTTGTACTTGTACTCGTAAAAATACCCCCGATACCAAAGACCGATACCTCACGTGACGTGACTGACAGAATTTCCCGCGCACAGAGAAACACCGGCGGCAGCAGCAGAGACAATGTCAGCCTCAGGGGTGTGGAAATACTTCAAAATTAATGATGACAACACACACATTACGAACTGCATGCTTTCAATCACAACTCGTTATCGATTAGTGAAGGCGGGATAGGCGGAATCGCACTGAATGACACAGGCCAGAAGCGCGCTCTCTCGATCCCAGTTCTCTCAGACAGCGCGCGATCAGTTCTCCTCGTGCCTGAATGGTCAAATGCACACATAGTTGTCAAAATGTCCATCGTGTGGAGTATCTCACGTAAATACAGTCGGTTATGGCTTAAGTGGACGTAAACATTTGGCTGAAAACAGGATATGTGTCAGTATCCATGGATTCTGTCTTAAAGGGACCGTAGCCTATATTTGTCATTAATGTTAATAAAACAACAAAATATGTTAAATAAATGTATACATGGTAAATAAACCTACTGTATCTGAAAAACAAGTTTATTTAATTTGTATCTCTATAGTATTTGTTGTATTGTTTGTAATTTGTATGTAATTGTATTTTTATATAACAACAATTATATATATTGGTAATTATGCCCTTTGAAGGTTATTGGACACTGTGAAATTTTTGTTCTTTAAGTTTGTGACAAGCACATAAAAATTATTACTTTTTTCATTAGAGTAATAATAAAGAAGCTGTCCTACATTCATTAGTCTCACTGTGTTGTGAGAGAGAGAAATTAATAAATGTATAGGCATCATTATCGGTATCGGCGAGTACTAGGAAAAAAGTATCGGTACTCTTACTCGGTCCTTAAAAAATGGTATCGGTGCATCCCTATTCATAATGTTTGAGTTTTTGCATTCAATCAAATTTAAAATATCAAGAAGCTGTTTCTGTTGAATGAAAAACTACAAATAGTCAGTTATAATATAATATAATAATATAACTCAATACTACAATAATATAACAATATAATATTATAAAATAACACTTTACAATAAGGTCTCAGTTGTTAATATTTGTGAATGCATTAGTTAACATGAACTAACAATGAACAATATACTATTACAGCATTTCAGGTCCAGCACTGAAGGTGTGTAGACACCTGTTATAATCACTGATGTTATTATTATTCTTCCGCTCTGGAAGTCTATGGGAGCCCAGAGAACCGCTGGCGGGAAAGTTGTGAAGTTTGGCACACTGATAGAGGACGGTCTGAACTGTCACCATTGGAGTCTCTAACTCAGTCCCTCTAGCGCCACCAGCTGTCCAAAGTTGCACTCACGTTCATGCTAATAATTTTTGATCCATAAGGGCTAGAAACAAAATTTTTTTCCCTTCCAAAATTCTTCTGCCATTTTGAATTTTCCGAAAAACATACTTCCTAGGCCGTTGCTCTGATTTTCACAAAAATTGAACCAGATCATCTTCAGATCACGTTGACTAAAAGTTTTGGAATTCAAGTTGTTTTGTTAAACCGTTTTCAAAAATACACACAAACTAATTTTACCTTGTGTTTGCGAAAATAGACATAAGGCTGTATCTCTGCAACGCTTTATCGTATTCAGACTAAACTTGGTACGTGTCATCACAAGCATGACCTGAGGCAACATGCTGCGTTTCAGCACAGCGCCACCCACTGGTCCGGAGATACAAAAAAAAAAAAATAAGGCTATTTTTGTTTATAACTCCTGAATGGTTTGTTAGTTTGTAACTTGTTAGATTCAGGGTGACATGCCGAGTCGAATGATATCCAATTTTTCCATGTCAGCCATTTTGCATTTTGTGCTAAAATGCTGTATTTTATGAACGCATTAGCATGTCGTTGTGAAACTTGGTATGGGTCATGGGATCCAATTTGGATCCATAGTTCGTTAACTAAGTGTTAATACCCAAATGTCAAAATTTTGATAGCAAGTAGCAAACAAATCCAATCAAAGTCATCCATGGGTCATTTTTATGATTTCATACATATAATTGTCTATAACTCCGAAACGAAATGAGATATTTTCACCAAATTTGACACACACATGTATGGGCTCACTTTGAGGACACATAAAAAAGTGGTGGGATTGTGTCACTTGGTGGCTCTATAATTGAACAAAATATGAAATTGCCATTAACTACAATTACAGTATTATGATATAAAATGCATCGATGTACCATTACGGAACTCAGTATGTTCCATCAGCACCATACTCTGAAGGTACTCAAAAGGTTTCGAGACAGCGCCTCCTTGTGGTCAAATGTTATAATGAAATTTAAAAAAAATGCTGATAGCTTCTGATTAATTTAATCTATTGTCACACATACCAATGTTGCCATAGTTGGCCAAGCTTGCTGTCCGCCATTTTGATTTTGATTTTAAAAACCTACTTTTTCAAACTCCTCCTAGACCGTTAGTCTGATTTTCATCAAATTTGAGTCAGATCACCTTCAGATCGTGCCGGCAAAAAGTTATGGATTTCCTGTCAATAGACAAAACTGTTTTCGTAAAGCGCAGCAACAAATTTGAGGCCTGATGCCAAAACGACTCTGAAGCTGTATCTCTGCACTGCTTTGCCCTATTGACACCAAACTTTGCATGTTTCGTTGTCACTTTACTCTGACCACACCACATCAGTTTGGTCACAGCAACACCTATTGGTCGACTGTAATAAACCTTTCAATCATATTTCTAATGACTGTATTTATGATTTTTCAGCCATGTTGGCATGGTTTATCATGCTCTTTGTGCTTGGCCCCATAATTGCTGCTTGCAGCTATATTTAATATTTGTTATTGGTTCTTAATACACAACTGTTCGTTGTTTGTTCATGTTAGTTCACAGTGCATTTAACTAACATTAACAGATAAAACTCAATGTAGAAATTAACATTAATAAATGCTGTCGAAGTAGTGTTCATGTTAACTAATGTCAACAGATGGAACCTTGTAAAGTGTTACCATAATATGTTATATTGCATTTAAATATAAATGAGAAATAATAATATTTTATTTTCATTAAAATATATAGTTTCATGTATGATATAATATTGTATGTTGATAATATTTCTTATAATCTAATATTTTCAGAAAGTGAAAGCAATGAAAAGCATCAGATGAATATTTGAGCACAAGCTACTGAACTCTATTAATATCAGTGCTGTTTATCATAACTTTAGCAAAGATACTCCTGAATTACTGAGGCTGGTCAAGCATTGATGCAGATCAACAGCAGACGGTCAGATGATCTGTTTGTGGTTGATCTCTGGTTTTGGTCTCCGCGACGCAGAATCCAGAGTCTTCACCACAAAACACACTCAAACGGCCCTGAAACGAGAGACGAGACTCTTTACATCAGTGAATGTCACTGTATATCAAACACCTTCATTTCTCTCATCTCTTCTTACTAGGTGACAGTGAAGATGATGATGATGATGGACAGGATGATGAAGACGCCGTCATTAG
The DNA here is from genome assembly GCF_019924925.1 of Ctenopharyngodon idella. Taxonomy (NCBI): domain Eukaryota; kingdom Metazoa; phylum Chordata; class Actinopteri; order Cypriniformes; family Xenocyprididae; genus Ctenopharyngodon; species Ctenopharyngodon idella. The sequence goes on from NC_067238.1 coordinate 19,776,468, forward strand.
TGTTCTTGTTTACAGCGTTATTAGTGTGCTGCGATTCTGCTGAAAAACACAGAGAAAATAATTACTGACTGTAATCTATAGTTTTATCATTTCATACCTCACAAATGTTTTGATTGTAAAGTGTCTTGCTGCATCTTTCTTCATAATAAAGTTTTTATTTTTTTACAATCACTTTGTTACTATTTTCAGAACTTTGATGTCATTTTTCACTACTCTAGACACAAAACTCACAACCAATGATCAAAATGCACATTTTTCAAAACTCTAACCCTTTTCTTAATTGCTTGGATACAATACACATAAAACTTAGATCCTTTGTTCATTCAACAAAAATCACCTGTTCAATATGACACAACTTAACATCAAAGTACTACTATTTCAAAAGGCAATTCACACATTACATTTCAAATGAGTGTCTATTCATTTCCTTACAATGATCTAACTATCAATTGATACAACTGCTCAAAATGATAAGTAACTGTTGCATTACTCTTAATGCATAGTTGTATGGAAACAGACAAACAATCTTCCATGTTTACTGTAAATCATGAAAGTTTCAAGATAACGAGATTCATTGTCACCAATTAGCGTGGAGCATGAACCAATTAGACTACAATATCCATGGATGTAGCTTAATATTTTATCATAATGCTTCATCAGACACTGTGTCTATGGCCCCAAATACTGGACCACCTTTTCAGACTATTTACAGTATTGACAGCACTGCACTGTATAGATGCAGGCCCTTGTAATTGCTTGTCAAGGTCACTGATTATTGAGGTCAACCGTGACCTCAATAATCAGAACTTTCCGCAATGAGAACCGGTAAGTTATCAGCATGCACTAAACATTATGCTACTCTCAATTGTCAAATGACTGCATACCAATGTGTATCACAGAATAGGTGATGTGACCCAGTGTCTTCTTACTCTAATGTTCCCTGTAGGATTGTGACCAGGCCAAATAGTGGAGGCAGAGGCAAAATTCTAACTGACCAACAAGAGCAGGCTGTGGTCTATTTGGTTCGGGCCAGAAATTATATTCGCCTTACAGAAATTCGCCAGCATATCTTGGACAATGAAGACCTGTTCAACTATGTGGGATCCATAAGTTTGCCGACTATTGCACGCATACTGAGAAGGCACCAGGTATCTATAAAACAACTATACCGTGTGCCTTTCAAAAGAAATGCAGACAGAGTGAAGCAAATGAGGACTGAGTGTGTTCAGGTAAGTTCAGTTTCAAGATGGCTGTTGTAAAAACATTCCCGAAAATTCTACATTGTACAGTAATCTCTAAATCTCTTTCCAAAATGTATTTTTAGAGGGTGATGGAGCTGGATGCTGATGATGACCATCACAAATTCATATATTTGGATGAGGCAGGTTTTAATCTGGCCAAGACAAGGAGGAGAGGTCGGAATTTCATTGGCCACCGGGCAACCATCCAAGTACCTGGACAACGTGGGGCCAACATTACCATGTGTGCGGCTATATCAGAAGATGGTGTGGTGGGACGCAGACCTCATATTGGACCATATAATGCAGCTCTCCTTGTCACCTTTCTTGATGCGCTCGATCAGGTTTGTAGAGCTGAAGCTATGTCATTGTGTGGGACAATGTCCGGTTCCATCATGCTCATGTGGTGCAGTCATGGTTTCAGGCCCATGCACAATTTACCACCCTGTATTTACCCCCATACTCTCCCTTCCTTAACCCGATTGAGGAATTTTTCTCCGCATGGAGATGGAAGGTTCATGATAGGCATCCCTCATGAACAAGTCACTCTTCTCCAGGCCATGGATGACGCCTGCAATGACATCACAGCAGACCAGTGTCAGGCCTGGATTCGCCATGCCCGAAGGCTTTTTCCAAGATGTTTGGCTAATGAAAACATCCATTGTGATGAAGATGAGAACCTGTGGCCAAATCCACAACTGAGTTGATGACAATGTAGAAGTACAGTAATCACTCCTGTTTTGTTTCTTACAGTACAAGTTGAGGAACACTGCATTTGATGTTTTACAGTACTGTCTTTTCTATTTCATAGCTAATTATTTTTGCTTTGATTCAAATAAACCTATGTTGTGATTGTACTGAAGTGTTTTGCATCAATATATTACAAACTTTGTTCAATGATTCCACTGTGTCTGTAGTATTCTCTCTACTACTGCAGTGCTTTTACAGAGATGTATTTACTGTACATGTAGTACCATAATGAAACCTGTATCACCTATTTTGTTCTACAATATTTAATGATTGTACGAACAATGACACAGTGACACTATCGGTTGCTTGTGTGTGGGTGATCTATAGTTATGTTTCAATGGTATTTCACAGTAAATTTGTGTTTTGAACCAATGATTGTGCAAGTGCAAGATTTCTTTAAAGATGTGAATGCACAATGCAATGTTTTGAACATTAGACAGCCTGTGTTACAAGTGAGTTTTGTGTCTAGAGTTTTGAAAAATGACATCAAGGTTCTGAAAATAGTAACAAAGTGATTGTAAAAAAAACTGTAAATGACATGTTTAAGTGTGAATGAAGTGTTCTGATATTATTGTGTCATAATTCGAACACTTTCTCACCTGTAGTCGTGGCGAGTTCATCTGAAGACGGACAGAGATCTGATGGAACAGAAAATACTGATTAATCTGGACAATAATCACATCAGATATTTGATTTTTAATTGTTTAAAGATTTTAATATTCATGTGTAATAACAACAACATCTTATTAATCTAATTAAATACCCATATGATATTTTATGCTAATGATGTACACTATCATTTAAACATTTAAAGTAAATCAATACTTTAATTCATCAATGATGGATTAAATTGATCAAAAGTGACAGTAAAGACATTAATAATGTTATTAAAGATTCTGTTTCAAATAAATTCTGTTCTTGAATCCTGAAGAATAAAATGTATGATGGTTTCCACAGGAATATGAAGCAGCACAACTGTTTTCAACACTGATAATAATCATAAATGTTTCTTGATCATCAAATCATCATATTAGAATGATTTCTGAAGGATCATGTGACACTGAAGACTGCAGTAATGATGCTGAAAATTCAGCTTTGATCACAGGAATAAATGACACTTTACTATATATTCACACAGTAAATAGTTTTGCACTCACCATTACAAGACAGTTTCACAAGGTTCTGCAGAGAGACAGCGGTGAGAAGAAAGAGAAACACTTGACTTATATATTAACACTGAATATTCTTCATCACACATCATTAATGTGACGGACTGTACAGAATTCCTCACCTTCGGTGCAGCACACTCCATCTGGAAATTAATCTCGGTGTGTCTCTCTTTCAGAATGAGAGTCTGTGGTTCTGCATGCTGAACTCTGGTCAGAACCGTCTCTCCAGTCTCGTCCACCACCGTTACACCCTACAGACACACGGTCAGTGCTGAGAACGCTCACTTCATGATCAACGCCTTTATGACAGTTTATTAAACATTACACTCATTCATGTTCATTAAATCACTCCACTGAGGCTGGATTTTCTTCTCAT
>NC_067238.1:19785000-19835000 GCF_019924925.1 Ctenopharyngodon idella
AGTGTTTTATTAAGTCATGGCACAAATCTTAGTGCTGGTGCTGCCATCCTTTTTTCTTCACGTGTTGGTATACAACCAGTTGCGGTTGAAATTATACCTGGTCGGATTCTGAGAGCTGATATTGTTTTTGGTGATACTCATTTTTCTTTTATTAATGTGTATGCACCGAATGTAGGTCAAGAACGTATCTCTTTTTTAAAAACACTTTCTGATGCTTTGTTACAGTGTCCTCAGGGAAATATTGTTGTACTTGGTGATGATTTTAATTGTACGATTAATTCATATTTAGATAGGAATCATGATGAACCTCACCATTCTTCTGCTGAGAGTTTAAAGAAATTAATTAAAGAACATAATTTAGTTGATGTGTGGAGGGAGGCCTTTCCTGGAGCCAGACAGTACACATGGTTAAAAGCTAACTCCAATAATGTGTCAGGGGCTAGGCTTGATCGCTTTTATGTCAAAAAGGACAATAGGGATAGGTTTTTCAATAGTATGATTTCACTATCTTTTTTGTCTAATCACTATGTATCCGTAGTAGTTTCTGTTTGTCTTTCTAAATCTTATAAATCACATTGGCGCTTTAATAATAGACTATTGCAGGACTGCGCTTTTTTTCACTCCTTTAATCTTTTCTGGAATGCTTGGAGAGAGGAGAGGGTCAATGGTGGGATGTTGGTAAATCACAAATCAAGTCTTTTTGCCAGCAGTACACTGCACATAGTGCTGGAACGCTAAAAGCAAGAATGAAGTCCCTTGAACAAGCTATCCTTGGGCAAAGCAGTGACTGTACCCACAATAATTCAACTTTTATTGACTCTGTTGCAAATGATAAACTTCTTCTAAAGAATTTATTGGAAGAACGAGGAAAAACAGCCCTTCTAAGGACCAGATTTGCTCAGCTGAATGACATGGATGCTCCGACATCATTCTTCTTTGGTCTTGAAAAAAAGCCAAAGGAACAGAAGAGTTTTTATCAGTTGAAAATACCTGGTGGCAGTGTGACTACAGATCAACAGGAAATTCAATCTCATGCTCTTTCTTTTTTATGAGGATTTATACTGTTCGGAATTATGTGATGATACAGCAACTGATGAACTTTTATGTGACTTATCCAAATTAACAGAAGAAGAACGTAGCGAGTTGGACAAGCCTTTGACCTTTGGAGAGATTTCACAAGCTGTTCAAGATTTGGGTTCTGGGAAGTCACCTGGATTGGATGGGCTTACAGCAGAATTCTTTAAATCCTTTTGGATTGTGCTTGGACAGGACATGTATGAAGTTTTTCTTGAAGCCATCGATCAAGGGACCCTTCCTTTGAGTTGTCGAAGGGCAATTCTGACATTAATTCCAAAAAAGGGGGATCTTGGATGCTTAAAGAATTGGCGTCCAGTATCGTTGATATGTGTCGACTTTAAGATTTTATCTAAATCTCTGACTAATAGACTCAAGAAATATATGGCATCAGTCATTCATTTGGACCAAACATACTGTGTTCCCAAAAGGACAATATTTGATAATCTGTTCTTGATGAGGGATATGATTACTGTGGCAAAAATGCATAATTTAGACATTGGATTTCTTTCATTGGACCAAGAAAAAGCGTTTGACAGGGTTGATCACCAGTATTTATTTAAAACTCTGGAAGCTTTTGGTTTTGGTCCTTATTTTAGATCCCTCATTGAAATGTTATATAACGAAATTTATAGTATGTTGAAAATTAATGGTTCCTTAACTAGGCCTTTCCCTGTAACCAGGGGAATAAGGCAAGGGTGTCCTCTTTCTGGTCTTTTGTATGCAATTTCTATTGAACCTTTATTAGTCTCACTTAGGAGGCAGCTAAGTGGGTTTAATATACCTAGCGCCCCCAGTGTTGATTCAGTCAAACTTACAGCATATGCTGATGATGTAACAGTAGTAATAAAAGATTCAGAAGATGTTACAAGATTGATTTTAGCTTTAAACAAATTTCAGCAAGCTTCATCTGCACGCATTAATTGGGAGAAATGTTCATCCTTGCTTTTGGGAGACTAGCAGGGTGCAGGACCTCCTAGGCTGCCACAGCAATGTAAATGGGCCAGGGATGGATTTAGAATCCTTGGTTTATATTTTGGGACTAAAGGTTACACAGAAAAAAACCTGGGAAGGGCTAGCTGACAAGGTAATTCTTAGAATCCAGAAGTGGCGGTGGATTCTGCCACATCTCTCTTTTAGGGGGAGATGTTTAGTTATTAACAATCTAGCAGCTTCAATGTTATGGCATAAATTTACCGTATTAGATCCTCCTAAAGATTTGCTTTTAGGAGTTCAAAAAGCATTTATCAACTTTTTTTGGGATGGCTGCCATTGGCTTCCTCCAGGTGTCCTTTATCTTCCTGTGGCAGAGGGAGGCCAAGGACTAATACATTTGGAATCTAAGATCCTGGCAATGAGGTTACAATCATTACGAAAACTTTTGTACAGTTCAGATCTTGTGCCTTGGGTTGTGTTTGGATTACATATAATCAATAATTTTGGAGGATTGGGGTTTGATAAACAGTTGTTCCTAATGCAGAAGACCATGGTGGAGAAAGTGTATTCTTTACCTTTCAGTTTTTACCCAGGAGTGATTCAGTCTTGGAACGGTTTTAAATTATTGAGAAATGAGGATGAACATTATGGTTTTTTAGAACCTCTTTTTTTTAATCCCCTTTTTCAGTTTTCAGCTAATGTGTCATCATCTTTAGTCATTAAATTTTTGAATGCTGGGTTATCAAAAGTCATGGACTTGATTGATTTAAAGAACTGTACATTCAATTGCTGATCAAGTTGGGATAAATTCAGTAAGAATTGTGGAAGGATTAGTTAGGAATCTTAAGACATCCTTCCCTCAGACTTTCCTTTCTTTTATCAATAATGGTATTCAGAATGGTTTTATTTCTCAGACTTTTCCTGAGTTTAAAGTAGTTCCTAAAGATTGGGAATCTGATGTTAACAGTCAGACAAAATTGTTAAAAGGTCATGATGCTTTGGTGTTTCATTGTATTGGGAAAAAACTTTTAAACCATATTTGTGTTCAATCTGTACATTTGGGACAATTGAAGCAAAGACCAGATACTAAATAGAGATCTTGGCTTTCTATTTCAGATGATTTTTATCCATCGTGGAGGTTATTGTATAAGCCTCCGATCTCTAAGAGATGTGGAGATATTCAGTGGAGGATCCTACATTGTATTATAGCCTCAAACTCTTTTGCATCAAAGATCAACAAGGCTGTTTTACCAGAATGTCCTTTCTGTAATGCTCTTGAGTGTTGTAGAATTAACCCGTTATTTGAATTATTGGAGAAAATTATTGTAAGATTAGGTTTTACATTTACCAATAGTTTATTTATTCTGGGTTGCAGATATAAAAGGTCTTGGCAGCAACAGTGTATACTTGCTAATTTTTTAATAGGACAGGCTAAGCTTGTAATTTTAAAGTCTCATCAGTGTAAAAATTCTGGTGAAAATGTGAATATTGTAACTCTGTTTAAGTCTGTTGTGGAGTCAAGAATAGTAATTGAATATACTTATTATCGACATACTAATAATATTCTTTATTTTGAATGGAAATGGTGTGTTAGGGGGGCTTTTGGTCTCTCTCTCTCTCTCTCTCAGGCTCCAGATGCTCTTCATGAACAGCAGATGGCGATCTGCACTCACACACAGTGACCTGAATGGAAATAAACAGATACACAAAGAAAATCACCTGAAGTGTTTCCCGTTTATTATTTGAAGGAAAACATATTTGAATGTTTTAATATTCTTGTTCACTCAAGCGTCAGAGGTTATTGAAGAAATTCACAATAAATATTAAAGCAAGATGACTTGTTGAAATATGTGAGATGTTTGGTTTATTCAAACTGCAAACGTGTAACATAAACGACTCTGACAGAAAGAGAGTTTATTTGTGAATCTGGTTTATTAGACAAGAAAGACTTCTGCGTGAGACACACCTGTGAAGTTTCCTCACTCTTTATTTGTTTTTCTCAATCACTTTGGCTCATTGCAGCACAACTCTACTGCATGTCTGAGAAACGAACTCTCTCAAAACATTTAAAAGTATGTAAAAGGATGTCAGATTGCTATTGTGTCACGCTGAGCTTTATAGATACAGATTTCAATAGAGTGTAAAAGTTTGATGATAAAAGTCAAAGTTTGATTGGTTAGATTGTGATTTCTGTCTCATTATACGGCAGCAGACATCACAGATACTCCATGTCAGATATTTATGGAACATACATGCATGTCTGAGAGATTTTGATAACTGAATAGATCATTTTGCACGTGATGCTCAAGTGATGAAAGAAGCTGTGAAGAGTTTGACTGAGATTCACCTCATCAGTTCTGAAGCCATGTGCTTTTAGTTATTGTGCAACCTGTAGACAATTGTACTTTATTTTACACATGCAATTTGCTTAAATTACTAAAAATTCAAGAAATGAACTCTTCAGAGATCTGAACTCATGAAAAACTGTATCTGAAAGCAAAACTTTAATCCACAGAACAGCTAATCACTGCGTGAACTCTCGGTCAGTGTGTGCTTCTGTCCATCATCAGACCTGAGGGATGCTGGGAGTCCCGCTCACAGCGTCTGGATGATGATGATGATGATGAGATGATCTCTCAGGTCTGATTCATTGACTTTGAGTCACACAGACACAGCGGCGCTCCGGAACCTTCTGATGACTGAACAACCTGCAGAGAACAACATCAGAGAGAGAGAGAGTCAAAACTAACGTTTTCATAATGCTTGCAGGATGATAAAATGGAATATTCTCTTAATGTTTGCATAACAAAAATGTGTTTAAAACAATTTTAAAAAACAGGATGGTTTCAACATTTAGAGAACGTTCCGAAAACTTAATGGAAACATTATTTTTATCAACATTTATGACGTTTTTGTTAGCTGGGACAGCAAGAACTCAGTGGAAATAATCAATATTATGAAGAATAGGTGGAAATGACAATAAAGTGAGTGACTCATTTCTGCATCATGTGATCAGAGCTCTGATGATCATCATAAACACAAGCGCTTGTCTCATTAATCTTCTGTTTTTCTTGCTCTTTGTCTTGTAATATTATATTCAAATGTGTATTTCTGTCCTTGTTTGATGCTGCAGTGCTTCAATTTCAGTTCTGTGTGAATATGATCACCTGACGTAATATTCTATAATCTGATTAATTCATCTGTGCATTCATCAATATAAACACACACACACACACACACACACACAGAGGAATGAATGAGCTCTGCTGTGAGTGAGAACAGTGTGAGACAGACAGACAGGTGGAGGCGCAGGTGTCAAGCTTCTCTTCATATGGTCCGAGTTTCCGGCTGTTCCGCGTCTGTCCTGCAGGAGGCGCCGCTGCTCCGCGGTCACGCGCCGGAAGTGAGTTTGAGTAGAGTTGAGTTTGCAGAAGTTCTGAGTCACTGCAGTGCAGCAGGTCATTAGATTCACTTCTGCACTTTAAACTCTCCTGCTGCACATGCAGATTTACACCGACATGCACGTGCTTACTGACGAGTGTATGATGGAGATACTGTTGCTGAAGACGATCACAGGTGTGTGTGTGTGTGTGTGTGTGTGTCATTCAGTTCATTTGTTCAATTTCAAGCATTTTAGCAGACTTACAAACGAGGAACATTTGTAGTAATTAAAAGTAATATATCATCCTAGTTAAGAATATTTACCCTGCATGCAATATATATGTGTGTGCGTGTGCGTGAGTGTGTGTGTGTGTGCGCGCGAGTGTGTGTGTGTGTGTGCGCGCGCGAGTGTGCATGAGTGCATGTGTGCATGAGTGCATGTGTGCATGAGTGTGTGTTGCATGAGTGTGTGTGTGCATGAGTGTGTGTGTGTGTGTGTGTGTGCATGAGTGTGTGTGTGTGTATAAGTCTAATCAGAGCTTCTCTCCTCAGGTCAGTGTGCGCATGTGTGTGTGTGTGCGTGCGTGCGTGTGTGTGCATGAGTGTGTGTGTGTGTGTGTGTATCAGTCTAATCAGAGCTTCTCTCCTCAGGTCAGTGTGCGCATGTGTGTGTGTGTGCGTGTGTGTGCATGAGTGTGTGTGTGTGTGTGTGTATCAGTCTAATCAGAGCTTCTCTCCTCAGGTCAGTGTGTGCGTCAGACTCAGACAGACAGAGTTGGTGTTGTGGCACTCAGGCGAGCAGACAGACATCTGTCCCCATGGCAACAGCCTCAGTCTCCTGCTATGGACTTCCTGTGAGTGAGACAGACGCCGGCGGCTCTTTATTTCTCCGTCTCTCTGGAGATGTAAATATGAGACGCTGATTTGAAGAGCGCTTGACAATAATGAAGGTGTGATGGAAAGACTTTTAGAGCAGGTGAGACGCTCGTATGCTGCAGTTATTGATTCTTTCAGCAGATGCTTTTATCCAGAAACACACGAGCCGATCCGCCGCTCACGTGATGAAGATGATGATGATGATGATGATGTTCAGCAGGGAGTTTCAGGATGAAGTGCGTCAGTCTCTGCTCTGAACAGTGTTCGCTCACTCCTGAACACTAGATTTGAGCTGCAGCTCTTCTTTCTCTTCACTCTTCTCTGAGACGCTCTTCATCCCTGTAAACCTGCTGAATACGTGATGTATGAATCCATACGGCCTGTAGATGATCAAACCCCGTCACACTCGATCTCCAACAGTGCTTCTGACAGATTTAGTACAATTACAGTTTACTTCTAGTAATTGTACAAACGTCCTTCAGCTCGTGCTTCAAATCTGCACTGATTTCATCAAGCAAACGTAAAAATAACTTTGATATTGTTAGTAATATTTCAGCTTTACTTGATTATCCAGACATCATTTATTATAAAAATCATGAGTATCAAATATGATCATCAGGTTTATTTGTTCATCTGTCAATCATCATTGTATTGCATTATATGTTTTAAAACTACAGAGATCTGATCATAAAACTGAACATTTAAATATCATCTTACTAAGACACATTATTGACAGATATTGATATTTATGTGCAGATTTAAAAGCTTCAGAATTTCATATTAATATCAGCATCTGCAGAAAATTTCATAATTTTGCTCAGTTTGAGTCTCTGAATGAAACTGAGCTGTTTTTCCTCCATATTCTCACTATATCATCAGACTATATGAGCCATAAACACCTAGATATGACACAATAGAGAAGAGAAGACTGTCGCAGCTCGAGTTTCACGCCGACAGCAGTTCAGATGTTCTCAGGGTTTGATCCGCTCGAGTCTCTCTGGACCGTCTGTCTGGTCCACGTCTAGCAGATTCTCTGAGAGAAACACACACACACACAGAGAGACAGAGCTGCTGTCACTCAAACGAGTTTCAGTGTTTGTTCTGTTTTCTTCAATGAAATGAGCTGAAGCAGCACAATTCTACATCTCGACTGTTCACCAGGTTTGACTGCAGTCTCTGTCTCAGAGCGCACAGCAGATTTTGAGCCTATAATGGATCTGGAGAGTAAATTTAGTTTAGTTAGTTTTGAGAAATTTTTTGAGTGTGGGTTAGTGAAACACATCTGCCACAGTCATATCACCTGAAGACTGGTCACCCGCTGAAGCTGGTCAGTACTGGATGGGAGACTCCTGAGAAAGCCAGGCTGCTCCTGGAGGAGGTGTTAGTGAAGACAGCAGGGGGCGCTGCTCACCCTGTGCTCTGTGTGGGTCCTAACGCCCCAGTGTAGTGTAATGAGCACCGTCCTTCAGATGAGATGTTAAACCGAGGTCCTGACTCTCTGTGGTCAGTAAACCCCATGGCACTTCTCATGTAGAGTAGGGGTGTGACCCTGGTGTTCTGGCCACATTCCCTCCATTGACCTTATCAATCATGTGCTCCTAATAATCTCCAATTAGCTCCATCACTCTCTGTCCTCTCCACCTACAGCTGGTGTGTGGTGATGCACCGACACCGCTGATCTGTGGATGAGTGAGGAGAGACCTCTGATACATGAGAAAGTGCTAAATAAATGCCTCATTCAGTCATGCATACATGTGATGTAAATGTAATGATTCTGCAAACACACTCAAGTCAAGTCAGCTTTATTGTTTCAGAGCAGCTTCACAGTAATAAACAGAAGGAGAATAACAGAATCAATGATTCAAACTTCATCAAATATGAGACAAATTCAGATTCTGCTGTGAAGCGGCTCTACAGAAGAGTCATTATTCAGATCAATTCAGTTCAAGTTTTTGAGCCAAAAGGGCTGAAATCATCTCACACTGCATGAAACGATGTTCTTCCTCAGTGTTTCTGTCTTGTTTTCCAACAAAAATATCTAAACATTCTTAAATCAAGATACATTTACTGGAGAAGAGAAATGACTGAAGATATTAAGTCTTGTTTAATGAAAAAAAAAAAAAAAGTGAGTTTGTGCTTAAAACATCAAATATAGAAACAGCAGAGTCAGAAAAATAATCTTGTTTTCCCTTTTAATTAAGGTTATTTTTCTACTGGGAAAAAAACAAAAACGAACTCTGAGTAGCATGATCTTTTGCGGAGAGAATGAAACATGCGACGCGTGTGTTAGCGAGGAGGCTTCATACGTGTTTGTGTGGGAAGAGCTGTGAACGTCATTCATGGTACAGAAACTGACTCATCTAAACAGAAGATCCGTTTCTGTTTTTACAGCAGTAATTAAAGGCTTTAAAGATCCTCATCATGAACTCTATAAATGAACTCTGGCTCAGATACAGGGCTAAATAAACCCGTCAGATGCTCCTCTGGTGCCGGCCGCCGACCCAGTAATGAGTGGGTTTAATTCGAGCAATTGTTTTAGCATCAGTTCCTCCTTTGCCAAGACGCATGCGGTGTTTCCGCCCACCAGACGCGCTATTCACGGCTCATGGGACGGGCGCTGCTAAATACAGCACAGATCGCAGAGCGCTTGACATGAGAACGAGCTTCATGACCTCGGCGTGTGTGACCCTGACCTCCAGTGATCACAGATTCATTCACTCTTGAGATGAGGAAATAACACTCAACTTTATTACATTACAACTGATGAAAATGAACAACAGGTGCAAAAACTTGAACAGTGACACTGAACTGAATTGATCTGAATAATGACTGCTCAGGTCACACCAGAAGTGATCATAAGTTTTTAAACTGGAACATGAATTCCACTCTAGAGGATTAGAAACTCACTTCTGTAGAGCTGCTTTACAGCAGAATCTGAATTTGTCTCATATTTGATGAAGTTTGCATCATTGATTCTGTTATTTCCCTGTTTAATACTGTGAAGCTGCTTTGAAACAATCTGTGTTGTATAAAGCACTGTATAAATAAAGTCTCTTGACCCTTGAGATTCAGTCATTCCTGTATATAATCAAGCCCGTGTCAATCCTCCGCGATTCTGGCGTCTAAATCTGGCAGACGAACACAATGAAACGCTCAAACGCTTGTCAAACTGACTCACTGACATTTCACTCTGTCACTGTCATCTGCCAATCACAGTGGGAGGAGGAGGATGAATATTCATGAGGACACGCCCCCACTGTGGCCGTCTGAACAAACACTCACTCACAGTGATTCGAAACGGACGGACATTATGAGTCGGTAAATAAGAGTGTTTGTAACATCAGTGATAAACATCTATCTTTGAAACCCTGCTCTATGACTGTGACCGTAGAAGATTCCAGACTCTGCATTCATATATGTGTATTTATAATCTCTTATTCACACTATAATATGAATAAATAACATATATATACATGAGTCTTTCACCCGTAATGCCTCGTTCTACAGCTCATTTAAATACCAACATGACTCACTTCAGACGATATATCTAATTATTGTGTGCATGCAGGGAATCATGGGAAATGTCATTGAGTCAGTGTGGTGTGATGTCATGATTCAGTGCTGAACTATTTCTCCTCAGAGCCGCGGCGACGTCACTCTCTGCAATGTTTGTTGCTAGGGTTCATTTCTAGTTGCAACATTATTTGTTCTTCAGATATTCCTCTTTAAATATTATCAGTAGTTAAGGACAAGTATCAGCTGTATGCAGCGTGGCCAACGTTTGGTTTTTTAACTACTGAAAATGGGTCAAATTCAACAATTTACTCCTGGAGCCACATTGAGATCCTCATATTTCTAGAATGAAGCATAGAGAGCTTTAAAAATTAAGATATCTAAAGAATAATTTGTTAAGAACCCAAATCTAAAAGGATATTGAGATATCTTTAATATTTCTTGAGTTACAGACATTCAAACTTTGGAAAGAACATGAAAAAAGTGCTTTTTCCCATTTTTGAGCCGTCATCATTGGCTTATCCTGCAACAATGATTGATAAAGTCAACAGATTTCATTAATAGATCCACCGAACTCTGTGTAAAAATAAAATAATGAAGCTTCCGTCTTTCTAAAGTCATTTTTACACCCCTGTAATTTGGCTCCAAATCACAGATGAAATCGGTCATTTTGAATAGTGGATTACTCCATAAATATTCATCAATGACATTTAATATTTTGGCTTTCATCACTATTTATGTTCATATTTCTTCAGAAAGAATATTAACAGAATCAAAAATTGTAGCTTGGGGAGGTTTCTTAAATTTGGTTAATTTGAGACAGAATGACCATATAATGTTTGGAATGGTCAGTGCGTTGCTTGTGTTTTCAGTGGTTGTTAGTCTGTTGCTATGCAGTTGCTAGGGTGTTCTGGGTGGTTGCTATGGTGTAGCTATGTGGTTTGTTGGGTGTTGTGAGCTGGCGTTGAGCACTAGTAAGAGTGATGTTGACATGAGTGGAGGACGGTCTCAGCTCTCAGTGAATGGATCAGCTTGTGTCGTCTGCTTTCTTTCTTCTCTGTGAGAAACTCTGATGTGTTTGTGAGATTGAATCACAGTGAATCATCTGACACAATCATCTCACAAACTTTCAAACTTTAGATCCATGTATTTATTTATCATACATGTATTTGTATTTATATATTTATTTATCATAAAGGTTTGGAACAACATCAGGGCGAGTGAATAATGACAGGACGATCAGTTTTGGGGGAACTGTCACTTTAAGACCCAACTGAAGTCATTTTTATGAGTAACTAAGTCACATAGCTAGCATGTCTCTGTTTTAATGAGCGATGAATCCAGCGTTCCCGCGCTGTGACTCACGTCTGACAGATGGGTTCAAGCGCTCTTCAGGAGCCCGTGGCTCTCAATGGAAACTCGGCTGACGTTCTTTTCATTTATAGCTGAAGTGAGTCATGAGACAGACTCACCTTCATTCAGACCAGATTCAGGTACATCGGCAACGTCACGTGATCCTCAGCCACCAAAACCTGCAGAAAATGAGAGTGACGTCAAGAACAGGCCCTGAAAGCACTATAGTTAAATATCAGCTCATCCAGTGCTCTTATAAAGTGTCCTGTGGGAAACTGCTGTAATGATTCAGTGTGTGAGTCAACTGACTGAACGAATCAATGCTTTTTCTAATAATATAATAAAATATGTAGTTTCAAATTAAATTGTACATGTTAAATCTATAATCGCAATATAACTACTTTATTTGTGTTAAAACGTTACAGGATGTGCGGCGGGAACATGCAGATTTTGTTACACATTAAATCTTTCAAACTCAAAGACTTTAAAACAAAAAAAGTGCACAAATTGTTTTCACCTTAAATAACACAAATATGCAAACATTTTACATTTTAATGGTATTTAAAGATTATTTTAACTGTTGCAAAGTACGGAAAACCATCTGAAGATTGGCTCATATGGTAATCTACGTCATTCATCAGAAATATTTAATATTTCAGTAGAAAGCTTATTATTATGGGATGTTTGTTAGTTGTTTGCGGTTGCCAAACAACATCAATCTTTTATATCCAAAGTTGCAGAATCGATCAGGTGTGTGTATATCAGGTCTCGTCCAATCAGAATCAGTTTGAACTCAAGTGATTCATAATATGAATCTTTTGAACACTGGCATTGCCACATGATTATTACATGGATTCAAAAAAAAAAAAAAAACTGTATCATGAAGATATATTCCTGCCATGACATGAAGTGCCTCATCCGGTGATGCTGTAAGATTCGCATGTTTGTGTCTTGAGTCTTTTGTGATTCATGTGATTATCTGCTGCTTTGACTCTCTGGGGTCAGTAATTGTCATCATTGGAAATCTGCATCTGGTCATTTTCTCTCTGCTGGTGTTTTGTTTCCTGTTTTTGTTTTTCAACAGGAAGTGATGTCATTCTTCATGAGTCAGGATGGTTAGAATATCTGCCTCTGATCTCTCAATGAATTCATCAAGGTCTTTATTAGACAAGAAGTGCCTGTGTTGTGCTTCGTCTCTTGATTTAATGATGTAATTAATGACTAGATTTAAATGCAGTAACCCAACACAGTATTTAATGTCTGAGTTTCACTGCATTAGACTCAAAATATCAAATGATGCTCTACGTCACTTTTCTTCATCGTGTCTGAAGTCTCAGTTTGTTTGAATCCGTTTTGATGGTTTTTAGTGCATGTCTGAAGTCAGTTCTGCTCAAGTTCACTCAGATATAGAGAATCACATTAACATTAAGAACATCAACACTGATAATAATAATCATAAATGTTTCTTGAGCAGCAAATCATCATATTAGAATGATTTCTGAAGGATCATGTGACACTGAAGACTGGAGTAATGATGCTGAAAATTCAGCTTTGTAATATAAAGTTTACTATATATTCACATAGTAGAAATCCGCTGTTTTACGTTGTAATAATATTTCACTCTTTTTACTGTATTTTTGCTGTATGCCTCGGTGAGCAGAAGAGACTCTTTCAGGAACATTAGTGAGTCTCTCAGTCGGTGTCGCCGCTGCTCATATGAAGCAGTGATGGATGTTCATATAATGAATCATAAATGGTCAGGGTCACTGTGTAATTCACACTGCGGTCAGCAGGACGCATGTCGCCGCTGTCTCATAAATGCAGGGTCGCGGCGGGTCGCGCTGGAGGATGGTGTGTTTCCGGTCGGCCGTGTGTGTAATGAGAACATTAGCATTCAGTGTGCGACACACACACACACACACTGATCCTCAGAGACACACACTCAGAGACTCTCATGAAGATGACACAGATGATCTGACCTCTGACCCCTCAGTGCTGCATCACTGTCATCAATGCTGACTGGGTGAGATGTCGTGTTTGTTTGAGGAGAGCTGTGCTGTCAGAAACAGCCTAGCAACCACTTAGCAACGCTCTAAACACCATTAATTCACTGGGCCCTATTTTAACTATCTAAGCACATGGCGCAGGTGCACTTAGGGCGTGTCTGAATCCACTTTTGCTAGTTTAACAATGGGAAAAATGGTCTGCGCGCCCGGCACATGGTCTAAAAGGGTTGTCCCTATTCTCTTAATGAGTCATGGGTGTGTTTTGGGCGTAACGTGCAATAAACCAATCAGAGTCTCATCTCCCATTCCCTTTAAAAGCCAGTTGCGCTCACACCATGGCGGATTCGCTATTCACATGGCAGAATATAGACACCCTCAACCTCAACGAGTCAGTTTAAATATATTTTAATATTAGTCATGTTTGTGTGCTGCTGCGTGTCCCTCTGTGTGTAACAAGCAGAGTGTACGCACCCGCCTATAGGCACATATTACAAACGCGCTCTTTAAATAATAAAAAAAGTACTGCGTCTTTGACTTTAGACCAGGTTTCAGTTGGTCAATGGTTCAGTCGTATTCAGTTCCTCAAAATAGCAACACGTCAGCAATGCACTGAACACACCTCGTTTTCAGACCAGCACGCCCATGGGCGAACAGATGGACACGAGTGCATTTGTTATTTAAACAACGTGGCGCAGGACATGAAAATGATGACTGCGTCGGGCTGAAACTAGCAAGAAACACAAGAAACAGCATCGTGCCTGGTGTCACATTGCACCGGTGCCCAGTACGTCAGTAACATCAAACCTCACTGGTTCTTGTGTCAAACCTACAGTAAGTCACTGAATCCCCCATTACACATACTACATCTATTCAGACAGTAAAGAAAATGATTTCTGGATCATAAGCATTTTATATGTATATGCCTTAATTCTACATGGCACAGATTCAACAAGCTGCTGGAAACATTCCTCAGAGATTTTGCTCCATATTGTCATGATATCATCACACAGTTGCTGCACATCCATGATGTGAATCTCCAATTCCAGCACATCCCAAAGCTACTCTACTGAATTGAGATCTGGAGACTGTGGAGGACATTTGAGTTTAGTGAACTCACTGTCATGATCAAGAAACCAGTTTGAGATGATTTGAGCTTTGTGACATGGCACATTATCCTGCTGGAAATCGATCAGAAGATGGTACTCTGTGGTCATAAAGGGATGGACATGGTCAGCAACAATACTCAGGTCGGCTGTGGCGTTTAAACGATGCTCAACTGGTACTAAGAGACTGGCCTTATACGGCCCCGAGACAGTTTGGTCTGGCCCACGAGACAATTCAAAAAAAAGAAAAAAAAGAAAATTAATAATAATAATAATTGTAATCAGGTAACCCAGGCTGCGCCGGCGCTTCTGCCGCTCTGAGCATGAGCAGATGAGAGAGAAAGACACAAGACAGCTGCACGGGTTTCCAGAAACCCTCTGTGAGAAAACGGATATAATTATTATGTTATTATATTATGTTACAATATAATTGTTATTTTATATTGTTATATATTATCTGTTATATTATAATAGATAATATATAATAATATTATAAAATAAAATAATAGACTCTTTCCGGTTGGTCCCTTCCGACTGTATGCCTGTCCGGGTCACCGTCAGAGTAAACGTATCAACACTGATATGCATCATGGCGACTGTCAAGAAAAGAAAAGTAGATGCAGAATGTTGCGCTTTTCAAGAAAAATTGACAAATGATTATTTTTTTGTTGAAGTGAAAGGCAAGCCAGTCTGCCTAGTTTGTGGGGATGCGCTTGCAGTGATGAAAAAGGCCAATCTCGAGCATCATTACAGCTCGAAACATGCTAAACTGAATGAGTTGCGAGGACAAATGCGCGTGGATAAAGTTAACGCTCTTCGGCGGAGTTTGGATGCCCAACAAGCAGTTTTCACAAGACCACATTCCGACAGAGACAATGTTACTCATGCAAGTTTTGTGGTGAGTGAGTTAATTGCTAAGAAGCTGAAACCTCATTCAGAAGGAGAGTTCGTGAAAAAGTGCCTTGTTGCCGCTGCAGAACTGCTAGCACCAGACAAAGTAAAACTGTTCCAAAGTGTCAGTTTATCTCGGATAACCGTCGCAGAACGAATTACTGATATTGCACAAGACATTAAAACAACACTGAAGGACACCGCAAAAAAAATCCAGTTTTTCTCTCTGGCTTGCGATGAAACAACAGACATAACAAATACTGCACAACTAGCCATTTTTGTGCATGGGATTACTGCTGAGTTTGATACGAGTGAGGAACTGCTGTCTATGCAAGCCATGCATGGCACTACCAAAGGTGAGGATTTATTTGAGCAAGTTGTTTTGGCAATGAACAAATTTGAACTAGCATTTGAAAAGTTAAGTGGTCTTGCCACAGATGGGGCTCCAGCCATGCTTGGCGCGCAAAAGGGATTAACTGCATTGGTCAAAAAAGAAATGAGTCGTCTCAGTCTGGATCCAAGTGATTTAGTTGTATGCCACTATATCATACATCAAGAGAGTCTGTGTGCACATTCCCTGAAGCTCCAAAGTGTAATGACAACTGTCGTTTCAACCATAAATTTCATCAAAAGCAAACAGCCGCCAGTTCAAAGAGTTATTGAGCGATCTCGAGTCCGAATACAGAGATCTTGTTTACCATTGTGAGGTGCGATGGCTGAGTTGCGCAGATATGCTCGCACGGTTTTACAAACTGAGGGAAGAAGTAAAACAATTCATGGAGATTAAGGGAAAACCTGTTGTGGAACTCAGTGATGGCAAGTGGCTGTGTGATTTGGCCTTTATGGTGGACATAACCAAGTACCTGTCAGAGCTGAACATCAAGCTCCAAGGTCCGAACCAGCTTCTCAGCTCCCTGCTTTCAAATGTGAAATCATTCGAAGTGAAATTAAAGCTGTGGCAATTGCAACTGGAAAAGGGTAACACTGTGCATTTTCCTACTCTGCGAGAGCAAAAGCCTGCAATGACAGCTGAATATGCTGGTGAGTGTGCAAAACTGCTTCAGGCATTTAGCGAGAGGTTTCAGGACGTGAAAAGTAAACAAAAGGAACTGCAGATATTTGCTACGCCGTTTAATGTGGAACCATATGATGTACCCGATAACCTACAACATGAAATAATTGAGCTGCAAAGCAATGACGAGCTCAAAGCTAAGTACAACAGCCTCCCTCTGCTCGAGTTCTATAAACTTTACATACGTTCTGAGGATTTTCCCTTTCTGAGGAGACATGCACTGAAGTTTGTATCTCTATTTGAGACAACCTACTGCTGTGAGCAGTTCTGTTCAAAACTGACTCTTGCAAAGAATCGATTCCACTCAAGACTGACTGACCCAAACTTGGAAAACCAGCTGCGAGTAGCATCATCATCAATGCCATCTGACATCAGATGCCTCGCCAAAGAGAAGCAGTTCCAACCATCGCATTAGAGAGATTAGTGATATATGTTCAATAATGTAGTATGGCCCTTAATGGATGTTACAAAAATGTAAATGGCCCTTGATATGAAAAAGGTTCCCCACCCCTGCAATAAAATATATAAAACACTGTTACACCAGCAGCAGCTTGAACCGCTGATACAAGGCAGGATGATCCATGATTTCATGTTGTTTACACCAAATTCTGAATGTCGTAGCAGAAATCCAGACTCATCGGACCAGGCAATGTTTTTCCAGTCTTCTATTGTCCAGTTTTGGTGAGTCCGTGTGAATTGTAGCCTCAGTTTGCTGTTGTCAGCTGACAGGAGTGTCACCGGTGTGTCTTCTGCTGCTGGAGCTCATCTTCAAGGTTGGATGTGTTCAGAGATGCTCTTCTGCAGACCTCGGCTGTAGCTGAGTTACTGTCGCCTTTCTATCAGATGAACCGGTCCTGCCATTCTCCTCTGACCTCTGACCTCAACAAGCATTTTCACCCACTGGATATTTTCTCTTTTTCGGATCATTCTCTGTAAACCCTAGAGATGGTTGTGCGTGAAAATCCCAGTAGATCAGCAGTTTCTGAAATACTTAGACCAGGCCGTCACATTCAAAGTCACTTAAATCACCTTTCTTCCCCATTCTGATGCTCAGTTTGAGCTTCAGCAGATCGTCTTCATGTCTACATGAGTTACTGTTATGATGCTTTGATGGTGTTTTATGTTAATTTTATCAGTTGTGCTTCATAATCAGAAATTCTTCATAATATCATCTTTTGTCTTCTGCAGGAGAATTAAAGTCATACGGGTTTGAGCATCCCGAGGCAGAGTAAATGATGAATATTCATTACTGCAGTAAATTATTCCTTCAAAGTTTCTGTGTTTTTCAAGTTCATGAATCACTCTCGTGACCTTTGATCTTTCACTCTGTCCTTGATTTTCTCTGTCATTATGTTCAGCTGTTGCACATGAACATTCCAGTGAGCCGCACTGCACCATAATGACCTGTGCGCGTGTGTGTGTGTGTGTGTGTGTGTGTGTGTGTGTGTGTGTGTGTGTGTGTGTGTGTTCAGAGCATAACAGCGGCTGATTGCTGCTTTCATAAACTATGTAACACCCTCACAGGAGACTCACACACACACACACTCACACACTCACAGTGGCTTTGATCACAGAATCTCTCGCTCTCAAACACCCTGCAGGTTCAAGGATGGAGACTCTGTGTGTGTGTGTGTGTGTGTGTGTGTGTGTGTGATTGGTATGGAGGTGAGCTTCTCTTTGCACGTAAGTGATGACGTCAGCCGGTGTTCGCCTGCGTATCCTGAAAAATTATCATAATCCAAGAGTTCTGCTTTTCCCTGATAGACTCTCGATCGGTCTGTCTGTTTTTTGATCGTTTCATTGATGAATCATCTTTATTTCTCTAGAAATTTTTGCTCTGCTGAACACGTTATTGTTTCTATTGAGTGTGTGTGTGTGTGTGTGTGTGTGTGTATTCATCTGATGAATGAATCTTCTCTTACTGTGACGGATGTGTAGTAAAAAATATCCTGCTATTTTATTCCTCCATCATGAAGGACGGAACACTGGAACAATCATGGAACTCTGCAGAACAGATGCGGTGACTCACTGTCTCCAGCCGCAGTATACAGTACACACACAGTATGCAGTGTGAATCTATATGAGTTTCCTACACTGTCACATGGGCTCATTATAGGGCTGCAACTAATAATTATTTTGATAATTGACTAATCTAATGATTATTAGGGTGATTAATCGACTCTTCTTGAAATTAACGCGCGTAAGGCTAAAACAATTGTCTATTAAATGCCATTTTCATACAAATCAGAAAATGTGTATTTTCCATTGTGAGGCTTTTCTATCACTTAATTCTCTTCATATTCACTGCATTAATATGAACAATTATATGAAGTTTCCCTCCGACGAGGAGCACAAAAGAAGATTTCCTGCAGAATGTTTGTATGTACAGTAATCGATCGCTAACTGAGGCTGTTGTTCTGCCAAACTTCTCTGTTTAAACTTTAATGTTAATATAACTCGTACAAGATTCAATCTCTTGCAAGTCTTGTAAAATTAGTGTTGTGATAAATGGTGAGAAGGTGAAACGGCTGTCATGTCAACTTAAACACTGGTTATATAGGTTATTATATTTATTAAATGAAATTATAAATACTTGTGTAGTTACTAATAAAGCATTGATAATTTAACTTATTTCAGCTGCACAGCAGTTATTATTAAATACAGCTTTACTTAGACTTAGACCGAATACACATTCGCATTGGGCAACAAGCGCTCTCCAGCATGTTGCGGTCTAGCGTGGTGACTTCGGCTTCTTCCTGTGATATTCCCATAGCGTTCCGGTCTTTGATGTATGTGTTACATCAAGTGTTTCCGTTTTGGTATCCTGTTCTGGTCTTGTCCAGGCCTCCATGTCATTGCCGCTTTTGAAAGTTGGGATTGTGGGAGACGGAGCAGATGCCGGGCGAATCGGAACCGTCATTCAGCAACCGACGGTCCACAAGGGGCGACTCGAGGGTTATACGATCTCTGTATGATATTCACAGAATTTGTCGCAGGCAGCGTTGGTGGAAACCGCTCAGTCGTCGTTCGATGCTCGTCATCAGTTTCCACGTCTCGGAGGTGTATGTCTCCATCGGGATGACAATGGCATTTAAAGGGTGAATCTTGGCTCGTAGACTGATGGTATGTGACCGTCAGATGGACGGTTGGTAGACAGAGAGAGCCTTCCTGATCTGGCAAGTGACATTGTGTTCAGCGTCTCCGTCGCTCATGAATGTAGTACTGCTCAAGTAGGTAAATTGTTCAGTTTCGTTGATGCGTTGTTGGCCTATGAATATTGGGACGTTTGATCGAGAGTAGCCGATGTGCATGATCTTCATCTTGGGCACACTAATTCTAAGCCCCGCTCATCCAGCCTCACTGTCCACTGTCCAACCACTGTCCTCACTGCTGCGTTAGGTCCTGTAGACTTCTCTGCATTTGACCAAGTAGAGCAATGTCGTCTGCGAAGTCCAGATCGGCAAGATGGTGATCATTCGGCCAGGGGATCTCTAACCCCTCACCCTGGCCAACGGCCCATTGCATAACAAAATCAACCACCAGCAAGAACAGGAAGGGGGAGAGGACACACCCCTGCTGGACACCCGTGGCGATGCTGAAGGCCTCAGAGGTACCGTCATCGGTCCGGATACTGCAGCTTGAATCTTGATAGAGGTTACAGAATATATCGACATATCAGCTGGGAATTCCATACGCTCATGCGATGTTTCATATTGTCTCCCAATGTACGCTCTCAAAGGCCTTAACAAAATCAATGAAGTTGATCGAGAGCTGTTGTTGATATTCAAGGCTTTCTTTAATAATCATTCGTAGAATAAAGATCTGTTCGATGCATGATCGTCCTCTTCGAAAGCTACGGCGCACAAGACTTTCCCCGGGACTGATAGGAGTGTGATGCCCCGCCAGTTGTTACAGTCAGAAAGATTGCCTTTCTTTGGAAGGCGGATGATCATTCCTCTCCTCCAGTCTTCGGGTACAGTTGCATTGGTCCAGCATTCGTTGACTAGATTGATAAGCGTGTCAGTTAAATCTTGGCTGCCTTTCTTGAGCATCTCTTGTGTGATCTCATCCTTTCTGGCCGCTTTGCCATTCTTGAGCCCTCGTACTGCCGCCACCACTTCCGCCGTACCATCCACAACAGGTAGGTCATCCACAGGATTGAACTCATCCTCTTCTGTGGTGGCAGCTGGTTCAGCATCTCTTTGAAATGTTCAATTCACCTTCGGTCTTGCGCTTCTTTGGTCAGAAGCGGTCTCCTGTTCTTATCGTGTATGGTTGCCCCACGACTACTGGATATTCTGGACAACTCATGGCTGACGTGGTAGAGTGTCTTTTTGGACCACTGCTCATTGCACTTCTTCACCTTCTCAATCCATGCGCGTGTGCTCCTTTTGACTCTGCGATATAGGGTGTGATATTGCTCATTGGCATGCTCCTGGGCCTTGGTTGGTCCGGCTCACGGCCTTGCATTGCACGTTGGCGTTTGTCAATCGGTTTTCAGGACTTTCACTAATCCACCGCTCTTTATATGAACCTCGTTGCCTACCGATCACCGTCTCAGCGCTTTTTACCACCGTTTCTTGAAACAGTGTCCAACGATCTTCAAGGCTGGTCTATTCTTCTAGCGCCTGAAACCAGTTCCAAAGTTCTAACTGTCGGCCGTCTGTGTTGATGCTGTCGTTTCAGTTGTGTTGGCAGGCGCAGGAGACGGAGGCGGCATTCGGCTAGTAGGAGCTGGTGATCGGATCTCACATCGGCCCCTCGTCATCGATCGCCATCTCTTCAACATGCAGATATAGTCGATCTCATTAGGCGTTCGTCCGTCCAGTGACTGCCAGGTCTTTTTGTGAATGTCTTTGTGTTGATAGAATGTGTTGCCGATGGAGATGTTGTTGGCTGCACAAAAGGGGACCATTCTTTCCACTCAAGTCCTTGACGTCATCCGCGTCTTCTGTGGTTTCGTACACTTGCACCACCGTGATCTTGGCATGACGAGCTTGAAGGCATGCAGAGATAAGACACCAGTTTCCACTCGATTAACATCAGAGCACAATTCCAACTCCACGTGCGTGATTGCTGTTCACTGACAAGTTGACCGCTTCCTATCCACTGTACTTTGCAAATACTGAGAACATCCATTTGATACGTGTCAAATTCTAGCAGGAGTTGCTCTAATTACCCCGATTGATATAGTGTCCGCATGTTCCATGTTCCAATTCTAGTATTTGTCTTTGCATTAAAGATTGAGCCGCCTATCAGGCATTGGACAACCCTAGAGGGGCTTTACTCCGCAGCCGTCATATTTTTTCAGCCGTCTTTACTGCGGGTAAACCATTGAGAATATATACAGCAGTCACAGTAAAAAAAATAAAATAAAAAAAAATTGCACTTTGTTGCATCAGCTCCAACTCTTCTTCTTCTATTTTGCTTAAATATAATTTTGTCCTGATTGTATTTAAAAACTGTAAGATTTGCATTTATTTTTTAAAATGCTTTGTCAGTGATGTGCTGATGCCAGACAACTGTATCACATGAGTGAGAATAAGCATATGGAAATTATATGCAGATGAGATTATATATCTATATAGATATAGATCTCCATATATGGTTATTTTGTGCAGGTTTTGCTGTACATACAGTTTTATAAGCCTTGCACACCTTTAGGATGAAATCAACACAATGTTTTATATACAAGGCCCTAGGTCTGTCTATCTGTTATTCTATCTGTCTGATTGCATGTCTGTCTGTCTGTTTTTCTCTTGTTTACCACTGGTGTTTATTGATCGATCAGACTGCTGCATATCTGCACCGTGTGCTTTCACCAGAGAAACACATTACACACACACACACACACACACACACACACACACACTGGGCTGTCTGACTGCACTGATTCCAGGAGTGGACAGACAGACAGACAGACAGACAGATGCTGATGTTGAAGCATGTGAAGTTCATGTTGTTCTTTCATTTGTTGGCCGTGTTGTTCCTCCAGAGAGATCAGAGCTGATCAGACTGTTTGATGAGCAGGAGGTCAACACACCTCACAGCACATGGAGAAAAATTGTACTTTTAGGGGTACAACAGCTTGTCACTTGGGCAGAACCTTTAAAAGACATCTTTGGATCCTAAAGTCGTCATGAAAGGGAAGTTGTGCTAGTTTTTTCTTTCCTATTGTGTCGTATATACGAGAAATTACCTATTCTTTCTGCTTAGTAGTTTGTCTTTTACTTCTACCAGCAGTTGATTTGTGTATATAGTGCATATTGCACTGCGATACATAATGTGACAATATTTATAGTCTATATTGTTCGTTTACTGAAGTGGTGTTCAGGAAGGGTTCATCTGTAATTTTTTTTTTTTTTTTTTTTTTTTTTTGGCAATGTAATATTGTCTTTTTTTTTTTTTTTTTCATTTTACTGTACACAGTTGGCAAAACTGTTTGCTATCCCAAACAGTGGGTGGGTGTGTTACTGTCTCTTCTATGACAAACTTCCATTACACTTCCACTGTCTGCTCCATACATAACAAACACTAGAGGCTGCTGTATTTAGTGTCTTTGTTAGTGCGGCCGCCTCCCATGCCGGAAGTGCCGGTTCAAATCCCACTCGGAGTGGGGCAAGTAGAACTGGAGGGGTTACATTGGTGCCGTGACCCGGATGGGAGTGATGTTTAGGGCATGAGTGTAATGGAGACCAGAGGCACACTAGCGACAGACACTAGAGGGTGCGGTCTTTATCGTCCTTGTTAGTTCCCATGCCAGAAACGCTGGTTCAAATCCCGCTCGGAGAAGAGCGAGTAGAATCGGAGTAGTTGTCTTTTTCCAGGTCTCCCAGTGTATATCCCTAACCTGACTGCACATACACGCACTAATGAGTGGCAGTGGGGCTATGGTTGCCCGTGGTTACAGACATTATAAAATAACTGGACAGGTGTGTGCGTGTGTGTGTATCAGGTATTGACGTCAAACACTCCCCCCCCCGCTGAAACACACACACACTTAGTTTGATTGTGTTTGTTTCTGTTGATTTGTGATTTCATTCATCCGCTCTGAACCCTGAAACCCCCTAATTCCTTCACTGTCCGCCTGTCTCTCTCTCTCCTCTGACGTCTGTTTCTCCCTGTCTGTCATTCACACAGATGCTCTTCAGTAACTGCAGTCAAATGTCTGTGTGTGTGTGTGTGTGTGTGTGTGTGTGTGGGTGTGTGTGTGAGAGAGAGAGAGAGAGAGAGAGAGAGAGAGAGAGAACTAGAGTAAATGGGCTCTTACAGCAGCGCAGCACCAATTAAAGTCTCAAGGTCACTCACACACTCTCTCTCGGCTCTCCTTTCTGCTCCATTCATCCGCTCTTTTCTTCTCCTCTCCCTTTAAGCAAGCTTCCGGAAGTGAACTCTCTATGACCATATATGGACATCCGGAGAGCCCGTATATGGTGTCTACAATCTGTCGCACGCTCTCTCTCTCTCGCTCTCTCAAGACATTCATAATTCCAGCAGCTTTATTATTTGCTCTCTGTGATGTTTGTTCAGATCTCAGAAGCTGAGCTTCACACACAGACGATACTCACCTCATCAAACGACTCTAAAATCATAGTAGATGATCATGTGATGTGCTTTAACATTGTAGGAATCTTCATTGCTTCATTTTTACATACAGAGGTGGAGTGACCAGAGTTTTACTGTATAATTAACAGTTAGTGAAGTATTTAGAAGAACACTGGACATGATTGTCTTAATCAGTAATGATTGTCACAAGCCTGCAGTTCTCTGAGTGCTGCACTAGAGGGCGCTGCAGATCTGTGTTCATTATACGTGTGTTTATGCCGAAACATGCTCATGTGAAAATGTAAAACTGATTTTAGAGGAAAACTGTTACATGACAAGCTTAAAAGTTACAAAACTGTTCACTTCTGTCTCAATCTGTGATTGGGATTCAACCTGTTTGTTCACTAATGCTGTCTAGTTCAGCTCTGACCAGTGTTATTTTGTATCACTGAGAATTTTATTTCAGTTTGAGTTGATCTAGCTAAATAAAGATTAGAAATGTTGAGCAACTAGCTGAAATAAAATCAGTTTAAGCTTTTTTTATTTTATATGTTAAAGTTTATTTTACTTCAAGTAATGAAAGTTGATTTTATGGTTTTAGTTTTAATTTTGGTCAACTATAATAACTCTGGCTCTGATTGATCTGTGTTTTCAGATGTGATCGAACCTCTGGAATCATCTGCAGGCATGACTGCGTTTCATCAGACTCATCAGTATTCAACAGGTGTGTGTGTGTGTGTGTGTGTGTGTGTGTTCACGCGAGTGTTTTTGTGACATATCAGGACACAAATTTGTATAATGACATGGGTATGACATAGGTATTACAAGGAGAGGGTGACTTATGAGGACATTACTCCATGTCCCCATTTTTCAAAAGGCTTATAAATCACAGAATGAGTTTTTTTGAGAAAGTAAAAATGTGCAGTTTCCTGTGATGGGTAGGGTTAGGGGTAGGGGTAGTGTAGGGCAATATAAAATACGGTTTGTACAGTATAAAAACCGCCTATGGAATGTCCCCACAATTCACAAAAACAAACGTTTGTGTGTGTGTGTGTGTGTGTGTGTGTGTGTGTGTAGGTGTAGTACAATCTCTCCGATCCACTTCAGTCTAATGCAGCATTTGAATTAATCAAATGTATCTGAATATGAAAGCTTCGCATAATAACATTGACAAGTGTGTGATGTTGGCCTAAAACACTTTCTCTCTCTCTGTCACTCACTCACACATGCACTCACTGACTCACTTACACATGCATTCACACACACACACAATCTCAAACACACTCAATAACACTCACTCACTCACTCACTCACACACTCACACACTCACTTACTCACACTAACTCACTCACATTCTCACACTCACACACTTTCACACACAGTCACACACACTCACTCACACTCTCACAAACTCATTCACACACTCACACTCACACACACACACACACACTGTAATGTATCCACTGGAGGCAAGTCTTGATGAACCCAAGTGCAGTTTATTTAACTAAACTTGAGCAAAGTACAACATAAACAACGACATGGCTTGGTTAAACTTAGCTTGAAATAAACATGGACATTGGTACATGGACAATGCTTGACCTCCAACAATGAACCCAGCAGTTTGTCCCCTGGAGGATTACGTTCAGGAATTTTGTGAACTGTCCCACTTGGTGGACTTTAATGATGTCGCCCTCAAAGGCATCTTCCGTAATGGACTAAACTACTTTCTTAATTACCTCATGCCCGACAATACCCCTCACTGGACACGGGAGCAATATATTGATCATGCCCTGTTACTGAGTGGTTCTTCATTTACTGTGGGAATTGTGTATGAGGGGCTCCACAATCCCACAGCGCACACCACAGCCACCACACCAGAGTTATCCATGCCACGACTGCCACGCCAAGGTCTCTTCACGTCATGTCTGCCAGGTTAGTACCTGTTCAGATCATACCTGCCAAGCCAGAGACTGTTCACGTCATGCCTGCTCAGTTTGAGTCTCTTCACGTCATGCCTGCCATGTGTTGACCTCATGTTTCCTCAGTCTTTGTCAAGTATTGTCTGTGTACCACTATTGGTGAGTTCATGTTTTCAAGCCAAGCCATGTAGCCAAGCCATGCCAAGTCTTTCTTTGTTTTATGTTTGATTATGTTTGAGTTAATAAAACTGCACATGGGTTCCTCTGCAACTTGCCTCAGTGGACTGCCTTACATACACACACTCGCACACTTACACACATCACGTGATATTTGGATCCTATGAACTGCTTTACATAACAACATGTAAACAGATTTTTGATCATTTATCCTTTATCATTTTATCATTTATATTTCTATGCATACATTTTGTATGATTATTTGTAAGATTATTTATTAACCACTGTGAGATTGTTTATAATTGTTTTATTCCTTGTCAGTCATCAGGTCACTGATGCCACACCTGACACAAACACATCTGCACATAATAATGTTTCAGTGTCATCCTATGTATCATTTATATTTGTGTGAAATTCTGCCTGTCATTGATCCATCAAACAGATAGTCCCGCCCAAAACTCACGGGATTGGTTGAGTCAGATGGGTTTTTTTTTTTTTTTTTTTTTTTTTTACATGTTTGGCTGAAATCTTTTTAGAACATATTTTTGATAGGTGGGAATGGTTGACATCATCTGAAATCTTTGGAATCGTCGGCGTCTGGTGAAAACATTGCAAAGGCTGGATCAAAAAAAAAATCACTGAATCAGTGAAGGTTTAAATCTTGTGCTCTGTTAATAAAACAAACAGTTAGAGACAACAGTTGAGGTGTGTGTGTGTGGGCAGGTACATGTGCATGAATATTCATCATTACAAACATCTTGTTGATTGGCAGACGGAGGCGGACGAGGCTTTGATGTCATTGTGTGACACTGGAGAAGCTCTTCAGAGACCATCTGAATTATTTGCTGTTTATTGTTTTATTTGACAGGGACAATACAGCATAATATTGCTGCACAATTGTGAGCTCTATATTGCATATGTTTTATATTTTATTTATAACCTTCTATAATAAAATGTCATAACTGGATCTTGCAGTGAAGCATCAGTCTTCTCTCTGGTGATGTGTGCGGGATTCTCCAATCATTGAGTGTGATTTAAGCTCCGCCCCTGCAGCTCACGCTCATCTGCATACACTGTTCAGAGCCTCGCCCATCATCTCAACAGCCAATCAACAACTGATGCACAGAACCAAGCCCCACCCTACATTTATTGTTGGTAATCAGTTACACTCAAATGTAATAAAAAGATTTGTAGCTACTTCTGTTTGATCATGACTTTAAGCTCAAGTGAAGGATAAATTAAATCAACCATATATTTACATTTATGCATTTAGCAGAAACTTACTTTGCATTCACTGCATTTTATCAGTTCTTGCTTTCCCATGGGAATCAAACCCATGACCTTTGCTCACGCATGATCTATTGTCTGAGCGACAGGAAGGCAAATAAATGAGCTCAATAGTAAATAATGCCTGATTTGAGTGTCTCATTAAGGCTCATTTCACTTTACAGGAGTGCTGTGAGGGAAATAATATCAAATAATCATCAAAAATCATCTCACCATTGTGTTAGTGTGTACTATAATGCACTTGTGTGTGTGTGTGTGTTGTGTGTGGGCGTGTGAGAGTGGGTGTGTTTTGTTTAGTGTTGTGTGCGTGTGTGTTTGTCCATTGTTTGCTGACGTGGATCCAGAGGTCAGGTGACGGCGGTGGGCGTTCGCACCCTTCAGCTTCTCTGAACATGACGCACAGGCTTTCCCTGACAACCCTATGAATATTCATCAGTTCATCTGCATGCACATAAACACTGCGCTCGGGCAATTAAACATGCCTTCATTGAGATGATTATTTATTCAGAGATTTGCCAAATTCTTGAATTTATGTAAATGATCAACTGAGACGAGGGAGAAACACACAGATCTGAGGACAGACAGACAGAAGCGTCTCACAGTTCAGAGGCCTGATTTCACCTGGAGAAGAACTCTAATTACTGCGATTATGACAGACAGACAGAGAGAGAGAGACCGCTCGCAGTGTGTGTGTGTGTGTGTGTGTGTCACATTTACATTTATTCATTTAGTAGAAGCTTTTATCTAAAGTGACTTACAAATGAGAGAAACATTAGCGATTTCATCCTGCAGAGACAGCCACACTGTTTACAACACATATTTTGCATAAATTCAAAAGTCTTTTGTAACATGTGCTTCTGGAACATGCAGGTCATGATGATGATGTGTTTCATAGGACAACATGTTATTTAACATATTTAAGTTCTGTGACTAACAAAAGTTTGATTCTTACACGTATTGTTCATAATGAGCACAACTTTTATGAATTTTGAAGCCTGAATACAATCAGCAGAAGTGGCTATATGGGTCATTCTGCAGAATTGGTTCAGAGTCAGAGAAAAAAATGTATTTTTCCACAAATTTTGTGTATATGCAAATTGTATAATATCCAAGGTACACATTTCTAGTAATTGTGCAGTTAGTTCTTATATTGTATTTTCAGAAAGTTTTGGAATATTTTTCCTCTCCCTAAATTTTTCTCACTTCTGAAAAACAATAATAAATAATTTAATAAGAAGGGTTACATTGACCTATTAAGATTTTGTTTACATCTACCTTGAAAATATATTTTTTGCTGTTTTTTTAAAAAAGTTTTCACAGGTAAATCAATAACAATTACAATTTTAACAATATTTCAAGTGTAATTTATGAGATTTGTTGTATTTTGAATCCAATCTTTCTTTGTAAAAGTCATAAAGTTTATCAAACTGATTTCAAAGTGAAGGATTCATTAGTTTGAATAAACATTGAACCAAACACTATAATAACATCTTAGTTGATCATTCAATATACTTTATTTTTGACAAAACATCCCATGTTTCGGTAGTGACGGCACATTTCCGGTAGTGACAGTAATGTGTTGGTAGTGACCACATCACATGACAGGATTTAACTCACATACTAAAACACTACTAAAATACTAATGATTTGCATAACTGTACTAAAATTTTGTTTATTTCCCCCAAATAAATGATCATGTGTTTCCTTTTGCCACTACCAAAAAAACAATGATGACATGTTTCGGTAGTGACAATTTTAGATACTTTTGAGCCGCTTAAAGATGCTAATCTAACACAGTTCTGAACAGTTGTTCACAGAAAAAAAAATAATAATTTATCGAATAACACTCAAAAAACAATGATGTCACTACCGAAACTTCACCACATGTTTCTGTCGTGACAGTTCTGGACAGTTGTACACACATAAAAACTACATTTTATGGAATAACACCCAAAAAAGTTGGGTGCTTAATTACAGAAAAAGGTGTTTGTTAGTGATGTTCCTTAAAGTTCCACACAGATTTTCAGACTTCTGAACACATTTAACTCAGAATGATGGAGCTATCTACTGTGAAAGAGAGGCTATGAGAGGGAGGAACACAGGAATATTTCCTGATCAGAAATGTAGAAGTGTGTTAAAATCAGTCTCAGACAATGAAAAACACACACTGTTTCAGTAGTGACATGAACATACGGGACAAATTTTCTTACATATAGTTTCATGATTTCAAAATAAAATATAAAATAAATATTTTTTTTTTTTACTTTTTTTTAAAAAAAAGAAAAAGAAAATTAAAACTATATTTTTAAAAACAGCAATGGAAAAAATTGCAAAAATTATTTCAATATCATTTTCGCAAGTTGAAATTTAGGGGTTAGGGTTCGGGACAGACACCTCCCAATTGAAAGTACCAATAAATTTTATATATATTAATCTTACTGATGTTTTGAATATATTATTGTAGGATTCCATAGATAATTAAAGGATCTTATTAAACATCTAAAATTTTAATTTTTAAATGCTTTTTAAATGTGAATTTTTGGTTGTGGGACAGCAGTTTGCACCAATTCTGTAGAATGGCCCATAAACAAACTACACTACAGTCACATGACTTCAATGTCACCACCATCCCTGCCAACAAAAATATGTTCTAAGTTTGCTTTGCTAACATTCTCGGTTTGAGTGATTATATCAGAGAGTGTTGGACCCCATTTACAGCCATTTTTAGCATGAACACCTGTGATCAGATCAGACTCGCTCTTCTGGAAAACTGACTAATAATATTGAAGATGAAAGACCCTCCCGTTAAACAACAAACTCCACCTGACAGCAACAAACTAATGTGTGACTCAGATCTCAGTCGTTCTCTGCTCTGATAGTGACAGTGTGACACATAATTCCCAGAATCCCTCACGTCCCGGCTCATACAGTATATTTAGTCTGTTCTCAGAGGACATTACTGCCATGTTAAGATCTGTGACGTCTCCTGAGATTAACGGGACGTTTGTGTCGTGCGCGGTGTTTTATCAGACACTTATTTCATATATCAATTCACAGGAGTTTATATTAGTGTTTAACTAGATCAGAGACATCACAGACAGGAACGTTCATTACACAACGGAAAATTTCACTGTGTGTGTGTGTGTGTCTGTGTGTGTGTGTGTGTGTGTGTGTGTGTGTGTGTCTGTGTACTAGTGTAATAACAGTAATCACAGAATCACAATTTCTTTAATTTACGTTAAATACAGTAATTAAGACTAACCGATAAGAGCTAAACATATCACTTTAGTGTGTGTTGTAGGCCTGCATGTCCACGGATCTCCTGCGGCGCGTGTGTTTTGCGTGTATCGCAGCTTTAGTTTGTCATGATGCTGCTATTGTGTTTAAATGAAGACAGCAGCTTTAAATAACTCACTGTGATTCACACACACACACACACATATATACGTCACACGCAGGGCCTCCGGTGGGCGACGCCACAGGACACTCACAGATTTATGAATGAAAAGTCACTTCCTACTGTAAGTCTGGGCGACTGATCCAACAACAGATTCTTACTAACACACGTGTGTGTATGTGTGTGTGTGTGTGTCTGTGTGTGTGTGTCTGTGTGTGTGTGTGTGTGTGTGTGTGTGTGAGAACCTGTATTAATTGTATGTAAAACAAGTGTGACAACTTGCCCCAACTGAACACATTCCAGATCAGCCTTCGTAATATTGTGACATCAGTGTGTTTTATTGTGTGCAACAGATACAAATATGATTATATTAGAATTTTACATCATAAATATAAGACATTTTTTAACTGAATGTCCAAAAACTAACAAACAAAGCCAATGCTGGAGAAAACAAGCAATTATGACTCTAAAGCTGATAGTTACTTAGACTTGTGACAACTTGCCCCGCACACACACACCTGCGCTCTTCAACTCGTCATTGTTTCGCAAGTAAATTTAATCCTCTTTTTATTTTGATTTGAATGTTTATTTCTCAGCTGGTGTTAATGAAACATGTTCTCCACAGCTGTGAAACTGCTTGTAAACTGAATATTGACAATGAAGCTAATAGATTTTTATGAGCAAATTAGATCTGAATTCAGTTCAGCAGTTCAGACACACAGCTTCTCATGTCAAAACACTTTTCAGAGTGTTTTAATAATCAGTTAATGAGGCACATTATCATCAGATCAGCTGATCATGAAGGTTTATAGTGTGTTTCTGATCATGTGAACGATTCGCTGACCTTCTGTTTACATTTACTGACCATCAGCTGAAAACAGTGCAGAAACAATTTAATTGTGCATTTCATATATATATATATATATGTATATGTGTGTGTGTGTGTGTATACAGTACATACACTGATCAGCATAACATTATGAGCACTGACAGGTGAAGTGAATAACACTGATGATCTCTTCATCACGGCACCTGTTAGTACACAGAATACACAGTGCATCAGTTTGTTGCGTATGGAGCTGCATAGACACAGACCAGTCAGGGTGCCCATGCTGACCCCTGTCCACCACCGAAAGAGCCAACAGTGGGCATGTGAGCATCAGAACTGGACCACGGAGCAATGGAAGAAGGTGGCCTGGTCTGATGAATCACGTTTTCTTTTACGTCACGTGGATGGCCGGGTGCGTGTGCGTCTCTTACCTGGGGAACACATGGCACCAGGATGCACTATGGGAAGAAGGCAAGCCGGCGGAGGCAGTGTGATGCTTTGGGCAATGTTCTGCTGGGAAACCTTGGGTCCTGCCATCCATGTGGATGTTACTTTGACACGTACCACCTACCTAAGCATTGTTGCAGACCATGTACACCCTTTCATGGAAACGGTATTCCCTGGTGGCTGTGGCCTCTTTCAGCAGGATAATGCTCCTGCCACAAAGCCAAAATGGTTCAGGAATGGTTTGAGGAGCACAACAACGAGTTTGAGGTGTTGACTTGGCCTCCAAATTCCCCAGATCTCAATCCAATCGAGCATCTGTGGGATGTGCTGAACAAACAAGTCTGATCCATGGAGGCTCCACCTCGCAACTTACAGGACTTAAAGGATCTGCTGCTAACATCTACAGATACCACAGCACACCTTCAGGGGTCTAGAGGAGTCCATGCCTCGACGGGTCAGGGCTATTTTGGCAGCAAAAGGGTGACCAACACAATATTAGGAAGGTGGTCATAATGTTATGCCTGATCGGCGTGTATATAGTTACAACATTTACCAGCAGGGTTAACTGAATCAGACTGACATGTCACCTGACTAAGGCTGGCCGCACACTTAAAGATTTTAAGCCCGATTTAAAGGCCTAATGATCGGGGGGCGTGGCCTGATTCGAGGCTTATCGCAAATGATTTTTTTCTATTTTGTTTTTCACTGTAAAGCAGAACGTGTGACAGGAGAGCCAGCTGACAATGTCGATTGTCCTCCATATGTTTGGTCACGTTTGGTCTTGCGAGTCTCCGTGAGATCTCGTCTCACAGTGAAATCGTTAATGCAGTCAACAGGTGTGTGGTCTCGCGGTCCGGTCGAATCATCTAGTGTGTGCGTTCAGAGGATTATAACACTAAAAATTGGTTGAAACTGTTACTGTGTCTGTGGTCTCCCACAGTTTTAAAATCAGTTAAGGTTTGAAAATCGTCTAGTGTGTCCCAGGCCTAACCCATGGTGTGAGTTTGGGGCGGGACTATCTGTGCGTCCCAATGACGGTTTAGGAAACCTGTTTGAAAACAGTTTTAAGTTCCCTTTAGAGCCACTAGTGGTGCACAAACACACGCCAGCTTTAAGAGAACACAAGATTACACTAACCTCACTCTAAACCACCTAATATATTTCATAAACGATGAATTATTCTAGTCAGTGGTTCATTATAGTCTGAGACAATCAATGGTTTTTGGAATTCTGAATAATATTCAGAACATGTTGGAAACTCAAGGCCAATGAAGACATAAACCGTCAGTGAACATGCAGTTCCATCATTTAACCAATACTGCTGGATTCCAGTTAATATTTGGTTAATTTATATATTTAATATGGATGTGGCAGCAGTACACTGTTACTGATCAAATGATTGATTTCTCATCATTTTGAGAGTGAATATGATGCTGTACAAAGTTTAAGATGAGACAAACCCAATTTATAAGCAAAGAATTGATGCTAATTGCTAATGCTAACAGAAGACTCAATGACTGTTGTGGTTAAACTCCAATGTTCAATATGCATCTTACAGTTTTCAGTAAAACAACTGGCAGAGCATAAACAAGAAGGCCATGCGTTTGATCCTCAGTGAACAAATTGAAGTTTTAAATAAAATTTCAACATTTGTGCTAATAGACGCTTTCATGTTGTGCTTTACCTGTTAGCGATTGCATTTGCTCAAAGTCACTCAGTCACAGTGGCTCCTGTCAATCAGTCGTAGTGGGTGGGGCTTGAGCTTATCATGCTGTAACTTCATAACTGCCTGATTGACAGCTGGTCCTAATTCCTCTGGATGAATTCAGTAGGTAACTCATTTAACAGATAAATAAGCCTACTAATGCAATGAGTTTAATGAGTCTGTCTTTTGCATAACGCACTTAGGTGGAGCTGAAGAGCGTTTTACTGCGGTATTTTTCCATTTGCTCCAGGTCCGCCTGGATTCATTAATTACGGCACTCTTAAAAGCCAGCACCATCAGGCTGCTTAAAACGCTAATGATGTTTGAAAGCACTTGTTCTTTCCATATCGCACACATGATGTACAGTGAGTCGTAATGCGATGATGCGTCTCACTGCTAATTGTGTTGAAGAACACACGTATGTAACATGACGCCTCCATCCATGATCGCGCTGTAGTGAGGTGACGGAGTGCAGCAGGAGTACAGTGAGTGAGTGTGTTCGTACAGTAGTGACGTCACCTGACACACGCCTCAGTCTTCACTGCACTCATCAACATGATGCTGCGCTCCAGTTTCTCTGCTCTCTTGACCGTGTCTGTCCTTGATCTGAACATGTTTGTGTCAGCGCAGCAAATGTGTTTGTGACCTTGTTATTGACCCTCACTGGTGATTCTGTTGTTGTGGTACTAAGAAACGATCCTTGATGGACTAGAGAGACGTGGACTGAAAGCCTCTCATGACTGACCCCAAATTAAAGAGAAAGAAATGAGATATTATATTTTACATAAAGAAAAATAAAGCTTGTTTTTAAGACCACTGAGATGTTACATTATTATCATGACAATTAAGCACATTACTGCTCCAAGTGTGTGTGTGTGTGTGTGTGTGTGTGTGTGTTGATCTGCTGATCATCCACTCCAGCGGTTGTTTGGTCGCTGACGCACGCGGCTGATGCTGCTGCTGTTCAACACATGTTAAAACACACTTGAGCTGATGTCAATGATGCTGATCCACAGATCCAGATCCACTCATCCAGTCAGGGTAAACGAACTGTTTCTCTCCACTGTCACAGTCGTTCAGCTGCTTGAAAACGAAACTCACCCAGAAATGATCATTCTGTTATCAATTACTCACCAACCCAGCTGACAGGGAACGTTCTCTCAAGGTTCTCTCAAAGTTATGAACAAACGTTCTTCCAGTAACATTAATAGAATGTTCGTTCAAAGTTTTCTGGTCTTTAATAATGTTCTCAAAATGTTAGCACTAAAACATTTTTTATACATATACATCGTTCATGGATTTTACTTTTGTCTAACGTTTTTTAAATGTTACTACTTGTTTCAGAACATTCAGAAGTAAATTTTCCATAATGTTTGAAGAATGATACAAAGGAATGTTTCCTTAATGTTCATATAACCAAGAAAAACATTTGTAATACATTTAAAAAACTGGACGTTTTGACCATTCAGAGAACATTCAGAAATAACGTTTTCATAACTTAATGGAAGCATTAGAAAAATGTTCTTAGAACTTATTTTTGTTCACTGGGCTCATGTCATTCAAACATGTGTGACTTTCTTTTGTCACAAAAGAATATATTTTGAGAAATGTCTGATTTTGTCCATATAATGGGAGTCAATGGGGTCCAAAGGTGTTCGAACCCCGTTCCTCAGTACGGATCATACCAACTCAGTTAGTTGACTATTTTTAAATTTCTTATTTTTGGGGGGTGATTGCCTCTGTGTATTAATGGTATTGCAAAACCACCATTTTTATTTTATTCTATTTATATATTTATTTTCCTTTTACGTTTTAACAAGGTACATTAAAACATCTCACAATCTTGTTCCTTAGGCTTAGATCTTAATTGCAAATGTAATGATCAAGATTTCTCAAAGTTTCACATTTCAGCTCTGTTTATTCTGGCAAAGATTCGAGTCTCAGCAGTGATGTTCAGTTTAGGATGTAATAAGTTTAGGATGTAGTTAAGTGTAGGGCGCATGCAGAACATCTCATCTTTGGAACTTCTCCTCATTACTTTTTTATGGGGGTGTGAATGTGTGCGAGAGTGCAATCTTTTAAAAATTATCTCTGGAGCGAGAGCAGATAGCAAGCTGAAATATTCACAGATATGAGCAGAGTTCTGCTGTACAAATATTGAGTTTGAGATTCTGCTGGTTTTGAGCGAGAGCGAGTGGAAATCTGGTGAAAAGCCTACTTTATTCATGTTCTTCGAGAGATGAACAGATGTAATATAAGCATAGCAAATAAAAATGAACAGTATTTTACAGTACGTATGTTTATGATTGACATGCAATATCTTAGCTGTCAGTCAAGTCTAAAACAGGATCTCAAGCATTAATAATACTCAAGCAATAATGACTTTACAGCAGACTCTGAATTTGTCTCATATTTGATGAAGACAAAAACAAAAACAAAAATATATTCTATGATGTTTTGCCAATGTTACAATTTAGTTACAAAAACGTTATTTCTGAATGTTCTCCAAATGGTCAAAACATCCAGTTTTTTAAATGTATTGCAAATGTTTTTCTTGGTTATGTGAACGTTAGGGGAACATTCCATTGTATCATTCTTTAAACATTATGGGAACGTTACTTTTGAACGTTCTCTGAACGTTCTGAAACAAGTAGTAACATTTAAAAAATGCTCCATGAACGATGTATAAATAACGTTTTTTTGCAAACGTTTTGAGAACATATTAAAGTTCTATTAACATTACTGAAACGTAACATTTGTTTAAGAGAACGTTGCCAGAACGTCAGCTAAAGTCAGCTCACAAGCTTTCCGTGTAAGCTGGGATTGCGGGTAAGCAGGTAGATGTTGTGTGGGAGCTCACAGATGCTCAAACATCTGCAGTCATTCATGCAGTCAAATGTCAGATGAGCGTCTCATCAGAATGACAGACAGCGATAAAGGCCACAGATGTGTGATGCTCTGTCGCTCTTTGAGCTTCATTGTTCACAGCACTTCTCCGCTGAAGTTTGACCTTCACGCCACCGCCCGTGGCCTTTTCATGTGTGGATGCGTCACGTATGTGCGAGTTCATACGGCACACGAGTCATGTGACATTCATGGGCATCCAGCAGGACTGGAGTTTAGTGAGTCAGTTTAAAGACTGAGATCTCAAACACGTAACATTAACGCTAATGGAAACCACCTCCACCCTCATCTTCAGCCATCTGCTGTCATGAGGGGGATTCTCTGGACGCTTCGTTCTGTTTTTATGAGATCAGTGCTCATGAATCTGTGAGTCACTTGTTATTTATATTACCTCAGACGTTCTTCAGGAGATTGTAAATTAGTTCAGCAAAAACTAACACGTTTCATGAATTTAAACACTGCATAAAATTATGTTCTCCCTTAGCATTTTTGTCTTGTTTTTACAGTACAAATATCTAAACATTCTTAATATATTTACTTGAGACACGCATTGACATGAGATAAGAGGTGATTAAAATAAGTTTATGATTTAAACAAACACATATCTGCCAGTGAGATCAGAAAAATAAGCTTCTTTTCACCTTGAATTAAGATTATTTTTCTGAGCCCATTGACAGATATGTTTGAACATTTTGATTAATTTCTCAAAAAACAAGACTGATGCACTTTCTGATCTTGTGTCATTTTGCTTCTTCAGTAAATGCATCTTGAATGAAGAATATTTAGTTATTTGTACTGGAAAAATCATTGCTTTTTGCAATGAACCTGTGACTCTCATTTACATATGCATTAATTAAGTATGTAAATAATCTTGTTTTAAGAATTTTTGCTATGCACCAACCATGGCAGTACCCAGCTAACGTTCTGGTAAGGTTCTCTCAAAGTTATGAAGAAACGTTCTTCCAGTAACACTAATAGAATATTTGTTCAGTGTTATCTATTCCTTAATAATGTTCTCAAAACATTAGCACAAAAACATTATTTATGCAGTGTTTGTAGAAGGTTTTTTAAATGTCCTCATAATGTTGGGAGAAAATGTTCTTAGAACAACATTCTTGGAACATCCTTTAAACATCTAGAATGACAACTAACTTAAAAATGAATAAGGTTGTGTGTGCTGTTTTACAAGACCATCCTTGGATGTGGGAAAGTTTTGTAGTTATTGAACAATAAAAAAGTTTTCATAGTTATTGTTTCTTACTTTTCTCTTAAATTTAGGTAAAGGTTATGCAAGTGTTAGAATTAAACTCTGAACTTTCAATGATGTTCATGAAATCACTATATATTGTCATTAGTATTTGATAAATCTTCTCATAATGTTGGCAAGAAAACATTCTTCTAACGTCCTTTAAATATTAAGGATCACTAACTTTCTGGCTAAAAAATGGCGTTAGGTTGGACGTTACACAGCGAAATCCCCTGTGTTTCATTAACACTGTTCAGTGTTCATATGTGTCCACACTACAGAGTGTAAACACATAAAAATTACACTGAAGCAGTGCTGGAGTTAATGAGATTAAGTGATGATTGAGCATTAGTGATGACACACTGAAGGAAAGAGGAACAAACATTTGATATCACCATTATGGTGATCAGTGTCTCTCGTAGTTGTGTTATTGACTCTTGATTTTCTCTGGCTGCTTTAACTGTGTGTTTAGAAAACACTTTTACTGTGTCAGAAGAATAACATCAGGTGATGTTGGCTGTTAATTAATGTCACTGTGAACTCATCTGATTCACTGATCATATCTAAACTCTAATCACTGATCTGAAGTGTGCTTTGTTATTAACTCATTTAAATATTGTGCTACTGACCATGTAATATTACTGTGATAGTCAGATATTCTGAAAAAATATGAAAACATGTTGTGAGCATGAAGTTATTAACTATGGTGCTATTTATACACTCACAGAAATCAACAGTAAGCATATGAAACTCAATAATTGTGACATACTTCATGCCAGCATACAAAACTCATTCACGGCTCCCAGCATGCATTGCAGCATGAATAAATTTTGCAGCTGGATTCTTTTACTACTTTTGATTGTCACCATTGTTGAGGTTTGTATGATGAGTGTTGATTTGTGTCTCTAAGTGTGTCTCAACTTTTACACAAGAGGTGCTAGCATTATTGGAAGATCTCTTCAGTGTTACAAGTGATGTTTGTTTCACAGCGGCTGACTTATTTTATTTCCTTTCAGTTAAAGCAGTTGTTTAAACCACTTTAATGCAGTCATTTGGCTGCTATTAAATCAGACATGTTGATCTGCTTTTTCATCAATCTCTTTCTTCACAAATGTTCTCTGAAAACACTATTGCAATTGTTGAAAGAGAAATAAGTCAACAGTTGTCAAGAGTCGAGAGCCCAACTAAAGAAACTCTTTCAATAAAACATTTTCAAACCAAACAATAAAACATCAACATCTAAACCTCTATTAATCTCAATAAGTGAAGCTGGTAATGCTGTTTGTGGAGTTGTTTAATCAGATCTTGAGAGATTGAATGTCTTCTTTTGTCTTCAGTTGATTTCATCTGTGGCTGAGGTCAGTTGAAGCTTCTGTTCTTGTTGTTTCTCTTTCCTTCAGTGCTTATTAACAGCAGGTGTTTGAATGTTTCAGGAACATCAATTAACCTTTAAATTAATTAACATTAAGGAAACTGGACACTTTTATGTTCTTGGAATGTTACAAGTCAACATTCTTAGAATGATGAGTTGTTAATAAAAATTAAGTTGAAAGAATGTTTCAGGAACATCATACTAACCTTAAAAAAAGTTTCATCTAACATCAAGAAAATGTTTTGGGTTTAGTTAACTTTAATAACCCTGAATGAACTATGACTGTTTCTCTCATACAAGAGCTCATTCATTATTCATGCGGAGCGTGACACTGAGCTGTCTTCTGATTCTGATCTCTTGAATATCTTCAGAAAACTCTTTGAGAGGTCAAAACTGTTTAAATAGATAAAGATCATTAGAACAAATGTGACCTGAGCAAATCTACATTGGTATAAACTCTGAAAAGTAGGTAGAAAGTAACCGAGTTTCCCCAAAGGAAACACCAGCTGAAATCAGATTAAAATAACTCCATAATGTCTGTAATGACATATAATCACGACGTTTTTGCATAAATAACACACAGCGTAATGGGGGAGTGTGAAATAGATTTCACAGAAATTGCAAATTGCAGCCAATTTTCTTGTGTTGTTTTTATATTCTTGTATCAAACCAAAATAGTGTATTGATCAGAAGCTCCACAGGAATCAATTATGAGAAGCTTCGCTTCAGAAGGCTCATTTGACACTGAAAACACCCTCCGCCTCTCACTTTATTCGTCTGCCTCAATTACGATGATATTTACAGCCGTTTCTGCTATGGTGGTCAGTAATTTGAAGTCATATGGCCATCTTATTTTAGCCGTGTTTTGAGGGTCTGACAAACGTTAGATTGGCTTTTTATTGGTCGTATAATGAGCGCTGCTCTATTCTCAGGGTTTGTTTGTGGCATTAATTTGCGCT
Organism: Ctenopharyngodon idella; assembly: GCF_019924925.1. Classification (NCBI taxonomy): domain Eukaryota; kingdom Metazoa; phylum Chordata; class Actinopteri; order Cypriniformes; family Xenocyprididae; genus Ctenopharyngodon; species Ctenopharyngodon idella. Next base: position 19,824,993 of record NC_067238.1, read on the forward strand.
CTGTCATCTTTCACTATGTTACGTATCGTCCATCTAGACCAGCTCACTCGTATCCTGAAAATACTGTTGACTTGGATAAATGGCCTTTATCAGACAGTGTTTGCACTTTCAGTATGTATTTATCAAGAACAAGTTCTGTTTTACTGGATATAAAGCTGCTGCAATTTAATCTGACAGCTCTAAACTCAAGACAGCTTAACTTAGCTTAGTTTAGTTTAGTTTGGTATATTTTGATTTAGTGTGGAGTAGTTTAGTTTACTTTTGTTTCATTTGGGGTAGATTAATTTAGTTTGGTGTAATTTAGTGTAGTTTAATTTAAAGTAGTTAAGTTTACTTTAGTTTAGTTTTATTTGGAGTAGATTTGTTTATTTTGGTATAGTTTAGTTTGATCTGGTATAGTTTGGTGTAGTTTGGTTTAGTGTAGCTTAATTTAGTTTGATGTAATTTAATGTATTTTGGTGTAGTTCAGTTTATTTTGGTTTAGTTTAGTTTGGTGTAGTTTAGTTCAGTTTAATGTAGTTCAGTTTAGTTTGGTGTAGTTCAGTTTAGTTTGGTTTGATGTAGTTCAGTTTAGTTTGGTTTGGTTTGGTTTGGTATAGTTTAATTTAGTTTGATGTAGTTTAGTTCATCAGTTCTGATCTGAAGAAACTGGACTTCTGCTGCTTTGATTGACAGCTCTGCATGATTATTCAACAGGTTTGTTTGGAAAGTCTGTTTCAATGGCAGCACAGCCAATGAGGATTATGGGATTTCTCCCCCTTCTGCTGCTTTGTTTTGATGTGTCTGTCTCTTTGTGTCTCTGTCTGTCTGTGTGTTTGTGTGTGTTTAGCAGGTTCATTGGTGTTCATGAATTCAGTTGAGAGTGTCTGTCTCTTTTAAGGGCTCATTTCCGGTGGGTGTTCATCTTCACAGTGCGCCCTCAACAACACAAGAAGCGTTCAGTGTGTGAGGCTTTCATCAAACGCTCACACACACACACACACACACACAGCCTCTTTCATTCAGCGGATGAATGATGATACACATTTCAGAAGTGCTGCAGAAGAAACTCAATCATTCATTTTGAGTCTTTCACAAAATCCCTGTTCTCACAGCTTTAGATCTATATGGGGAGGAAAAGTCATAATTACCAGAGCTTTTCTGTCATTTCAATCCCGCTTGAATGGACCATCTCAGTAAGTGCCAGTAAAGATTACAGTGTCTTTTACCTTCAGTACATATAACCACAGATGTACGTGTGTTCAGATGTGTTGCAGAATGTTTGCTGGGAGCAGTGATTTACACAAATAAAACAACAGCAATAACAACAGACACACACACATATGTACAAGGCAGTCAACACTTTTTTCGGACAAACTGAACAGCATAGTGTCGAATGTCACGTATGTTTCATCCAGGATCTCGTGTGACATGTTCCTCATGATACTCCTGTGCAGGTGAAGTCAGTGCGATGATTCAGTGTTTCAGTGTGTGTGGTTCAGCATTCGTGTGTGTGTGTGTGTGTGTGTGTGTGTGATTCTATAGAGTGTCTGTGGTGTCGCACCTTTAACCCAGAACTATCTGTCTGTCTCTCTTCTTTTTGTCTGTTTTGTCTGTCTCTCCTCCAGTGTCCCACCACTTCCGCTCTCTCTGTGCCTCATAGTGCTTTTATTTCATATCTGCCCACATTTATCTGTGTGTGTTCAGGGCTGTCAATGCATTCATACAGCTGAAGTTCATATGGAGATTAAAGCCTGTTTCCACTAGCAACAAAACGAACGACAAGTCAGAAACCCACTGATGGACAAATGTGTCCCTATCTATCTGTCTGTCTATCTGTCTATATCTACCCATCCATCCATCCATCGGGACCATAGACTGTAAAAAAGATCTCTTGCTACCATTGTAGAAAAGTGAAGCCAATGTTCAAATATGGCGCTGACATCTTGGAGCCCGAGTCTGTGCAGTAGTGAGCGTGAAGTGGAGCCATGGTATCAAGGCCCCGCCCACACTCATCAAGGCCCCGCCCACACTGCTGCAGAATCAGTTAGTACAGTTTACTGCAGAACAACTCAGTATGTCGTTGTGAAATATACAATTATGGAAATCTAGAAATTAAAGTTGAAGCTACAATCTCCTCCGAAAATCCCGAAAAAAGTGCCTCAGTGACTACTTCGCTAAGAGAAGCTGTCAATCATGATGTGAAACCCCCGTTTTTATAGCATCAAATAACGAACTAAACCCAAACTTATTAAAAAAAACACTTGAATTTATATCAGCGTGATAAAAAAAAATTATTTGAAGTGTAATTTGGTTGTTTAATTTGTCTCGCATCCCATTAGATTACATGGAGAGGGTGGGGTTTATGAGCTATACTGTCTCCAGCCACCTGGGGGCAATCAAAACTTTCTGGCTTCACGTTTCAGGACGTGTGTGGCACACTTGGTCGGGACAGTGTGAATCTGGCAGGATCTCATGAGGTCAGTCAGATTAACTGATCCAGTACAGTAGATTCATCCAGATTTCTGTGTGTGTGTGTGTGTGTGGGGTTGTTGTGTGTATTGTTCTGTTAATTAAGAGATTAACTTCAGCCACAGCCATCTGGCTCAATAAAACGTACTGCAGCTGTGAACTGAATCTCTCGCTCTGTCGTTTTACTGTTGCTGTGTCTCAATTAAATGTGAGCCTAAATGTAAATACGACAAGGTTTTCACTGACTGTTAAGGCGAGATTCGGAGTGAAATAAGGTCAGATATCAGGGGCGGGTGTTTAATATGATGTGGCAGGCAAAGGAAGAGGAAATGATGTTATTTTACTATTTTACCAGACTGACTTCAACACAATGACATTCTGAATATGATCAAGGTCTTGTGACTCACGGCTAATATTTCAGCTGTTTGAAAAGTTATAGATCTCAGGGTCTCTGTAATACATCCCTACTGACCTTCACGTCACACCTACACCCTCATCCACACATTCATATGAATCAGAAGAAAAACAGACGCGTGTCACAATTGTTCACACAACACCAATAAAACAGTTACTTAATGAATTGAGGCTGCGTGTTTGAAGTGTTTCTAATGGCGTTCCAGCATATTCGGGATGTTTTTCTTTATCAGTGAGTGATCTCTGATTCATCTCGCTGGTGAGAATTTCATGAAGACCTGCATCTGGATAAAAATACATCTCACTTAAGCAAAGACATAATGCACAAGCACACAAAAACAGAGTGAAAGACAGGAAGTGACCTCACTGATGTTGCGGGTTCATACCCAGATACTCTCCGCTCAGATATTTCAGAAGAGAGAGCATTTTCCATTGTGAGTCGCAGGTAAATGTGAGCGTCGTCAGATCCGTGTGTTCCATTAGGCCTGTGAAAAAACACGAGCGGATCAGAATAGAAACGGAAGAGAGAACGAAAGTGAGCGCCAGAAGAGTATTAAAAGCGTCCTATGAATAAACTCGCTATCACAACGGACATGAAAACAGACGAGAATGAAACCCGTCCATCTGACCCCATCGTGCGCTCGTGTCCATCTGTGAGCCTGAAGGTCAAAGGTCACCTTTCGTTCGTCCTGTTGTTTGGATGTTCTGCGCAGAACCTCTTATGAAGCATTAATGCACCGGATTGATGTAGAGGAAATTAAGCGAATGAATTCGGCCCTTTATTGTTTCACTGTTTAATTCATCTGAGGCATTCGGAAATTGAAAGTGCTTCATAAATGCGTGTGTAAATTGAAGTCAGTGTTTAAATGTTCTTCAGTCGTTCATGCTAATGAATCATTACCAGACAGCAGATGAGTGTGTGTGTGTGTGTGTGTGTGTGTGTGTGTGTGTGTGTGTGTGTGTGTGTGTGTGCTTGAAATGTCTGACAGTTTAAAACTCATCTAGAGTGTTTAATCCATCAAAGACAAAACTTCACTTCATTTGCATAGAGAGACAGACAGATATAGATAGATAGATAGATAGATAGATAGATAGATGGATGTTCTTCTGATCATCATCAGCTTTTTTTTCTTGTTTTGATGAATATATTTTCTCAAGATCTTGTTTTTCATAACATCTGCGTGTGAAACACCTCACCATCTATTTCTGTCTCCTTTAAAATCATATTTTTAGTAGGTTTAATAAATGTTAATGAAAATCTGAAAGTTTTGTTTTGTTTCTATAGCGATGCGCTTCTATTCGTGAGGAACATGTTTAAGACGTCACATGATGGCGGCCCTGACTTCAGGATGACCCCTGACCCCATGTGACCTGAGCAGGCAAGTGTGTGTGATGTTGTATTTAGTTCTGTGGTGTGTGTGTGTGTGTGTGTGTGTGTGTGTGTTCAGTACTGTTATATAATTGTTTTTGTAATAAACCAAGTGAAATAGCAGGCGAGTTTGACAGCACTGATCAGCTTGGTTTTGTTCTTCTTGTTGTTTTTTGTCATTTTGTCCCACAATGAGGCTAAAAAAATCAGTTCTTTGTTGAAGTTGTGATGTTGCGAGTTAAAGATAGGCGAGATGAGATGAGGAGGGACACGAGAGCGTCTCTGGAGGCGTTTGGGGACGCGGATGATTCGCTGGTTTATTCATATTCCTGTGTGACATAAATAAAATCCCTGGACGCTCCGTGAATGTGAGTGAATGAAGGTGTGACAGTCATTCTCACGTCTCTATTTATGGACTAATCTACAAAAGACCACTAACTCACACACTTGTTTCCTGTGAAGACTGTGTGATTTTGTGTGAATAAGAACAATACACTTTAATTATAGCTTTGGCCGTGTTGACAAAGTGCTTTATAAATATAAAGATGAATTAACCCTTTAACATTACTTGTTCATAACACATCAACATACTAATTTATAAGTACACAATGACTGTAGTCATGGACGAATGTATATAGCAGAAAGCAGTTAACTGTTTTTGGCACAAATGGAAGCTCATAAGCTGCGTAAACTAAAGTGCACTAACTAAACTCTTCCCAGATTGAGTGAGCGTGTGCATTGCTGAGTCCTGAATGTGTTTGTTCCAGCTCTTCTAATCCAGGATTAGGAAAATCACACAGTCTGGAACATGGGACTCCTTCATGAGGATGACGAGGATGATGAAGAGTTGAATGTAGTGCTGGTCTAGGGCTGAACCAGGGCTGGAGTGGGACTCATTTTCAGCCCTGGAGTTTCATGCCTTAGACCAGCCCACTTTAATTCCTGACTGACTATATTAATATAATATAATTAAAACCTCAGTATATAAGTCTGCGATAGTGCACTGTTCTCCACAGCCTTGTAATAAATTGTTCTTTTCAAAAATACCATCATTTCCAATTCAGTGCAAAATAGCCTAAGTGTTACTTCACAGTGAAGATTTATTAGAACAGTTAATAACAGTATTCTTTACAACAGCACAACGTAATGTTTAACAGTATCAGAATCTATTTTCTGTAAGAATCTGGTGTTCATAAATGCACTGCTCCTAACTAGCTTAACGTTAGCTTACCGGCCGTCTCATCGTCTTCATTTATTGTACTCTCGGTTCTAGCTTAGTACAAAAAATGCTAAAATTTGATATAGAGTGATTTTTATTGTTATAATAATGATTTTATAACATGAACCATTGATTAATTCTCTAGCCATCTAGTGGCTGTAGTTAAAATGCATGTTATTTTAATTTTTTTAAAGTGTTTACTTTTCAGTAGATGGCAGCAATTGTCCACTAAACCCAGGCACATTTTTCATGTCTATCACTGTGAATGAAATTGAGAAATGTGGCTTTAACATAAAAATGTTGCTATTTTATATAAATGTAAATACTTATTATATACAATTATTACAAATTGAGGCAAATAAATAACAAAAAGTACCATAAATCCCCCAAAACTGCACAGCTTTACAGTAAAAATATTAAAATGAGCGATATCACATTTGTGTAAAAAAAGTTACAAAATCACATTTTACTGTCTGGTTATGTAAGCTAGTTGGACAGAAAAATGAATATTGTTGCCCAATGTGTAGCATATTAGCAAGCAACATAGCATAACATAAGTGATAGGCCCTATATTTTATCATTTGCGTACTATTATTACGATATGACAAATAGCTGCATATATGCCTTATCTTTTGCATTTTTCCAGTCTTCCTTTTTATTTATTTAGGCTACCTAAATCGGCCTCTGGTAGCTTAGACCATTTTTCCTACCATAATTTAGTGTTGATTTACAGTATCTCACAGAAGTGAGTACACCCCTCACATTTTTGTAAATATTTTATTATATCTTTTCATGTGACAACACTGAAGAAATGACACTTTTCTACAATGTAAAGTAGTGAGTGTACAGCTTGTATAACAGTGTGAATTTGCTGTCCCCTCAAAATAACTCAACACACAGCCATTAATGTCTAAACCGCTGGCCACAAAAGTGAGTACACCCCTAAGTGAAAATGTCCAAATTGGGCCCAATTAGCCATTTTCTCTCCCCGGTGTCATGTGACTCATTAGTGTTACAAGGTCTCAGGTGTGAATGTGTTAAATTTGGTGTTATCGCTCTCACTCTCTCATACTGGTCACTGGAAGTTCAACATGGCACCTCATGGCAAAGAACTCTCTGAGGATCTGAAAAAAAGAATTGTTGCTCTACATAAAGATGGCGTAGGCTATAAGAAGATTGCCAAGACCCTGAAACTGAGCTGCAGCACGGTGGCCAAGACCATACAGCGGTTTAACAGGACAGGTTCCACTCAGAACAGGCCTCGCCACGGTCCACCAAAGAAGTTGAGTGCACGTGCTCAGCGTCATATCCAGAGGTTGTGTTTGGGAAATAGACGTATGAGTGCTGCCAGCACTGGGGAGCTACAGTTCATTGAGGGAACCATGAATGCCAACATGTACTGTGACATACTGAAGCAGAGCATGATCCCCTCCCTTCGGAGACTGGGCCTCAGGGCAGTATTCCAACATGATATTGACCCCAAACACACCTCCAAGACGACCACTGCCTTGCAAAAGAAGCTGAGGGTACCTAAACCCTATTGAGCATCTGTGGGACATCCTCAAACGGAAGGTGGAGGTCAAGGTCTCTAACATCCACCAGCTCCGTGATGTCGTCATGGAGGAGTGGAAGAGGACTCCAGTGGAAACCTGTGAAGCTCTGGTGAACTCCATGCCCAAGAGGGTTAAGGCAGTGCTGGAAAATAATGGTGGCCACACAAAATATTGACACTTTGGGCCCAATTTGGACATTTTCACTTAGGGGTGTACTCACTTTTGTGGCCAGCGGTTTAGACATTAATGGCTGTGTGTTGAGTTATTTTGAGGGGACAGCAAATTTACACTGTTATACAAGCTGTACACTCACTACTTTACATTGTAGAAAAGTGTCATTTCTTCAGTGTTGTCACATGAAAAGATATAATAAAATATTTACAAAAATGTGAGGGGTGTACTCACTTCTGTGAGATACTGTAGAACTTGTCCCCCTCCCACTCTCCCTACAGACGTCACCTCATCCCTTCTTCTCGTATACTTTTGAGGGAGAGTTCTTCTCTGGGCACACACTCTGAGTCCCTCCCGACCTGCTTAATTGACCCACACGGTGACATGAAAGTGAAAATGAGAGGTAAAAACACGATCGCGCATATGTTTTTTTTTTTTTTTTCTTGCGCAGTGCCCCGTGCCCATGTCGCCCATGCCTAAATCTGCCACTGACTGGTTTTAAGGAAAAAGGTACTCAGCTTAGTACATTTGGCTGCATCGACAGTTTCTATAGCATCCATATTTCAACCCAGTGCCATGACAACACTGGCCCTCGCGGCCAAAAAAACAGACCGGCCCACCGGGAATTCTCCCGAAGCTCCCGATTAGCCAATCCGGGCCTGGGCTGAACGTTTGCAGTAGATCAGAGCTGTGTCTGTGCTGATGGACACACGTGTCGTCATGTAAGAGTTCTGATTAACTCACCGTCTGGTTAGACCTAAGATGACAGGTATCCCATGATTCAATGTTTTCACTCAGTGCAGCTAATGACATGTGGGAGTTTCAGAGGTCCTTCAAAGCAAAAGGACGAGAGCGCCAGAGAGTGAGAGACGGCGAGAGCTATTGTGTTCCTCAGAGACACATAGATCATCTCAGTACAACCTAATGCTAATGAGCATTATAATGACACACACACACACACACACACACACATCAGGATCATTCACACTGCACTCACACATTCCACACTGTCACTCTAACGATGATCCTGATGTCGTTAATTACAGAGAATCACATCTCGTCCATTTACACTCGTTTATGTAGAGCACATCAGTCATCTTTAGCTCTACGGCTTGTCCTCTACAGGGATAATTGTTCATTTTAACATAAAATTTGATAATTGTTCATTATTTATTTAACAATTAACTCCTGACATACAGCAGAGTAAAGTATATTAGAATAAAGGGGAAAACGTTAAGAGAACGTTCAGCAAACTTAAAAAGAAAAGTCTACGCAGAAACCAAACTATAAAGATGGCTCAGAAGACAACAAGACACTGTGCAGTGCCAGATTGTAGAAAAACACAGTCTTTGTATTGCCATCCTTCTGATCCCAACATTAGGAAAGAGTGGATGAACTTTATTTTTAATGAAGTTCCAGACCGCGTCAGTAAGAACTTGGTCCTTTGTTCACTTAATTTTTACCGCGGATTCATTTACAAACAAGGCACAATTCAGATGGATTTTCAGCTAGATTGAACCTAAAAGACGATGCTGTGCCGACTATATTGGATCTGACAGTAATGTCGCACCACACAAGTGTGAGTAAATACATAGTTCTGTCATGAAACTCTAGATGGCACAGGCTGATGGGTCTTAACGCAAGCTGATGATAATTACATAATTATAAGCTGACTGGTCCATGTCACATCTGCAGCCAATGAGCTTGTTGCTCACACATTTAAATGTCTGGTTACATTCACTATAGCAGAGTTCCTCTAAAACCCTCCACCTTCCCCAGCTCCACCTGTATAGATCTGCTATGGGTTATTGATATATGCTATCTGTGCAGCAGCACTATGTCTTACTAGCAGCAGCGTATCGGTGTATGTACTGTATGGCAGAAGAAAGTTCTTGTTCTTGCTCTGCAGCAGCAGCAATAATCAGCAGCAGCGTAGCAGATCTATTCCACCAAGACCAAATATATTAACATTGTCATATCCATTACCATGCTAACAATCTTCCGAGAGTTGTCATGATTGCTTTGTCTGTTATTGCAGATCGCTTGATATGTACTGAGTATTTATGCATTTTTAAATTATGATTAAACTATATACAGAAAGCGATCAAAGAACGCTTTCTTTATAATGGCTGAAGCTGTCGATCACACAGCACAAGTCTATCTGAACTCTCGCCAAAACTCCCGTTATGAATCTCTAACTGTACCATGTTTGCACTGTTAGTAATCATAGAATTATTTGTAAGAGTGCAGAAACCAAGTTCTCTGCCATCACACGATCAACAGGCTGTCTGTCATCAGCTACAATGCTCTTTGCTGCAAGCTTTCATGCCACAGGAGTAGACCTAAATATAGTGCTATAATCAACACTTTTCACGATTAGTTAATCTTGACAGCTGTAGGCCCTCATAGTAAAAACACGGTGAAGTTTTCGCAGTGGGGGTCAAACCCTAACTGCCTGGCAGCACCAGTTCCGTATGTAAGTCTTATTTCATCTGCAAACATGTCATGCCAATCACAGCAGTGGGCGTTTACATTTGAAGTCTCACAGCAGACACGCCCCTTCAAACAGAGCATTCAGACCAGAGGGCTAAAATCAGGGTAGAAAAATAGCCTTTTATTATGTTCTCGGAAGGTTCAGGGAACCAAAAACTGTTCACTGGCTCTGAGATATTGAGTTACAGTAGTGTTTGTTAGACACAGTTGTTGCTACAAAATAAAAAGGACACAGTGTTGCTGGATACATGATTCAGTGAATCAGACTGAGTTGGTTTCAGTCAGCTGAATGAATCAGTTCTTGTCAGTAATGTCTTTGTGAAGCGTCAGCTTCTTGT